>NC_135805.1:72433576-72733576 GCF_964213995.1 Mustelus asterias
ATGACATAAGCACAAGACAATGACTATCGCCAACAATAGAGAATCTAACCGTCTCCTCTTGGCATTCAGTGGCACTACCATTGCTGGATGCCCCACTAGCAACACCTTGGGAGTTACCACTGACTAGAAACTGAACTGGAACAGCCATATAAATAAGTGGCTACAAGAGCTGATCAGAGGTTGGGAATTCTGTGGCAAGAACTCACCTCCTGACTCCTCAGAGACTTTCCACCATCTACAGGGCACAAAATAGGAGTGTAATGGAATACTCCACACTTGCCTGGATGAGTGAGGCTCCAACAACACTCAAGATGTTCCACGCACTCCAGGATAAAGCAACTTGCTTGATTGTTCCCCAGACATGACCTACTCCTGTTCCTATTTTCTAGGTGTCAATCCATCACTTTCAACATTCACTCTCTCCACCATCAATGCACAGTGGCAGCAGTGTGTACCATCTACAAGATGCAGCACCTTACCAAGGCTCCTTCAACAGCAACTTCCAAATCTACAACCTCTACCTCTTAAGAAATGTAGATACATGGGGACACCACCCAATTTTTCCTCCAAGCCACACAACATCCTGACATGGAACTTTATCACCATTCCTTCACTGTCAAACTCCCTTCCTAATAGCACTGAACATTTACCTACACCACATCGACTGCAGGAGTTCAAACAGGTGATTCACCACCGCCCTCTCACGAACAATTACAGACGGACAATGAATGCCGTGAATGAAGAAAAAATTTGATACAAGTTGCATAGATGCATTTAAGAGGAAGTCTGGCAAGCACGCAAGGGAGAATGTTCTGGAACATGAAGTGGAAGGAGTTAGATAGACTATGTAGGAAGGAGGCTCAAAACATGCATAATGTGGAATGGATTTCCGCTAGCTTCAAAGTGAAACACAGAAATTGGGAGTAAGGGGTATTAATTCAAAACAGCAGAAGGTGGGAAGTGGTGTTCCACTGTCTCAGTTCTGGAACAACTGCGATCTACAATTTACATCAACAATTTGGACTTTGGAATCAAAAACAAAATTTCTAAGTTTGCAGATGACACCAAGTTTGGGGGATGGCATTGATGGTAATAAAAATACTCAAGTGGACTGCAACAAATTATAGGAGGACATTAATAAATTTGCAGATTGGGCAAATAATTGGCAAGTTAAGTTCAACGCAGATAAAAGTGCTGTAGTTTGTTTTGATAGGAGGATTAGGGATATCTTTTATTACTTGGAAGGAGAAATTCTAGGTGGGATAGGAAAACAAAGAGATCTCAAATACATCAATCATTAAACATTGCCCTGTAGGTTCCGCCTCCTTGTGATATCAAAGCCCGTAGACTTCCATTGGATCAATCCATGATAATGCTTGGCAAAGTACCTCAGTGTTAGCCATTGTCTTCTGCAGTTTGGCTAACCAGGAAACCCACTCACTCTTACCACCTGCCATCAAGTGTATTGAAAGGATTTACAGGCTGATATCAACCTGTTTGGCCACATGCACCTTTCATGGCTATTGAGCCCTTAAGTGGGAATTGAACTTCTAGCTTCTAACTGAGCTCTGCCCCAGAGGAAGGGATACTACCACTGCGCCAAAAGAGCATGATTGGTTAGCAAACCATTAAAAGAGGCAAATCAAGCTAGTCGAGCATTAGTGTCTGCATGGATTGATTAGATCAAGTAGCCTGTTTCTGTGGTGTATAACCAATATGCCAGAAAATTAAATGCTCGGATTTATTTGCATTCACTATTGATGAACTAAACTTCCTAACTTGGACTTGTGCCAAATAAATCTAGAATAGAGTTACTAAGTCTTGTTTGAATAATATCACTATACTGGAAGAACAGCCCTTTACTGTCACGGTCTAAAACCTTTTGATTTCCCACTTGAGCCATTTGTGGCTTATGTGAGTGATTCTACAATGCAAAGAGGTATTGTTTTTGTATGAATGTAATTTGCAAACTTGTTTCTTCATTTTCCAATATTGTCAGGCAAAACATAGCTCATATAAAAACGTATGCTATTGCTTCACTGTTTAATGATGTAATTCCTCTTCTCTAGAGATCAAAACTAATTAGAGCCAAACATGAGCAGGTTAATGCTGTGATCCCACACCGACTCAGAACGAGCTTGAGATGATTTCAAGCTAATTTCAAAGTAGAAACTTTCAGTCCCATCAGTTTGGGTTAAGCAAGCTCAGCTCCCAGAAGTCATCATCTTTCTAACCTCCTTTACCTTAGCTGAATAGTTGTTACTATGTGCAAGAGTCATAGGACATTTAAAGGTCTATATAAATCATTGTTGTTTACTCAAAGGAAACCCTTTTCCTCCCAAGACGTCAATTAAAATCTTAAAGACCATCTAAATTAACAATCTATGTTTAGAAACCAAAAAACTAATTTAAGGCAACATCTGTTCAGAAAACATCTGCTTGCTGTAAAACAGCAGAGTATGCTGCATCAGTGTGGTGTGGTTCTCTGTGATAGATTGATATTCTGTAATGGATTGTACCATCCTAAGATAACATCTCGCCCAGGCAGTTATAACTTCTGCTTCGTCCAAATCACCGTGATTTGTAATATTTGAAGTACATCTTTAGTTGGAGGATTACTCAGTATAGTTTAGAGCACTGAAAAATGTATAATTCTTTGATGGAATGTCTCAGGGGTTCTTTTTACATTTCTGTTGGGTCACTCAAATTAGTTAGGTGTTATTATAGAACCATTAACTGGTCTAATCCAAAATTATACTTAATACATGTTATTGAGAGGTCTGGAGATCTGAAATAAGACAGAAATTTTCAGATCTGAAAGAAAATGGTTGCCATATTTGCGTACATGTTTGTAACAGCAGTTATTAGATTTCACACATAATGAATTGTGTGTACAACACTTTGAAATATCCCCATGAGAAAACATGCTATGAAAATGTAATTATTTCTTTCTGCAGCTCTCATTTTTTTTCCTATTCTCCAGTTCTTTCTGAATGACTTAGTGAAATGAAGAAGAATTTAACCTGTTTCATGTTGGTGCAATGTGGCTGCCGAATAGCTGTTTGTCAGTGTTTCAGATACGAGTTGTCAGAAAGCAAGGGTCTTAATAATGGTGAGTGGGAGAGGGATATAGTGGTGTGGTGCAGTGATTGTTGCAGGGCGAAGGGACTTTGGGAAGACAGTTTGCTAAGTGGTGTAAATCCTGTAGCTTTTGAAAATGGAAATGGTACACCTGTAAGCAGAGGCTAACATGCTTACTTTAACAGCTCTAGTGCGATCACTGATTCTCATTCTGCATTACAATTATGTACTGAGTGCTAGGCTCTAAGTATTTATATATTGTGCAATCAACTCCTAATGACAGTGGAACTGATGTTTAAGGAGCATGTTTCCCCTTAGTGAAGGAAAATGGCACTCCTCCTGTTCACTATCTGTACCACAACCTCCAAGGCAGCATTGAGAAACACTGGTGTTCACTTATTACTTGCGAAAGAAAATCTCTCCTTCCAAAAATGTTTCCACCCATAACGGTACTGGTTGCCTTTATGTGACATTATAGACAGCTGATATCCACCCACACCCCCTAGGGTGTGCAGTGAAGGTGTGCATAGGTAGCACTCATAATAATGATCAGACAGCACTAACATTGCAACTTATCTGAGTCAATAGTAACAGATGCATACAATATGCATCCACCTCCTTGCATTAGTGGAAAGTAAGAGAAAGCAGTTGAAACATTAAAGGTATAGGGCTGAGTTTTAGCTAAACAGACCCTCATCCACTCAGAAGGCTTTTAGTGGTTTGTCTGTAATTGAAGCCAGCTTCACCATGGCTCTTTATTAGCTATGGAATTATTATTCCGCTTCCAGGTTTCCCAACCCATCATAGAGTGTAGGCAGGAAGACATACCAAATCTGGCAAAGCAAGATTCACTCGACTGATAGGTGGGATAGGAAAGGATGGGGGGAGGGGGGCGGGGTGCAGTGTTCTCTTATGAAGAAAGGTTGGGAAGGTTGGGCTTGTATCCATTAGAGTTCAGAAGAATGATTCTTGACTAACAAGGGAGTCGAACATTACCAAGGGTAATATTTGGGGCGGCACGGTGACCCAGTGGTTAGCACTGCTGCCTCACAGCGCCAGGGACCCGGGTTCGATTCCTGGCTTGGGTCACTGTCTGTGTGGAATTTGCATGTTCTCCCTGTGTCTGCGTGGGTTTCCTCCGGGTGCTCTGGTTTTCTCTCACATTCTGAAAGACGTGATGGTTAGGTGAATTGACTCGAACAGGTGCCAGACTGTGGCGACTAGGGGAATTTCACAGTAACTTCATTGCAATGTTAATGTAAGCCTTACTTGTGACTAATAAATAAACTACTTTTTTTACCTTTACTAAGGGTAGATGGGAATTTGGAGTAGAGGCTCCCATCAGATCAGCCACAATCTTAATAAATGGCAGAACAGGCCCAAGAGGCTGAATGGCCAACTCCTGCTCGTAATCTACATATTGTACGGGCAAGATTTTCCGGCCGTTTTTGCTGGTGGGAACTTCTGGTCCTGCCGATGGTGGCTCTCCCCATCAGAAACCAGGCATAGGGGGAAAATCTCACCCCAAGGGTGGGATTCTCCAGCCGCGCTCGCCTGTAAACCGGAGATCCTTGCCCGACTTCAATGGACCTTTACATGGTTCCCCCCCCCCCGCCATTAGAATTCCAGTGTTAGGCGGGATGGGAGAATTCTGGCCTATGTTTGTATGAAGGAATATCTAGTTAAAGGAGCCCCATTGTTTCTTTTGCCAATAATCTTTAATCTGTGCCTTCTTGTTGTTGATCCTTCCACCAATGGGAACAGTTTTCCCCTATCTACTCTGTCTAGATATTTCATGATTTTGAATACCTCAATCAAATCTCATTTCAACGTTCTCCTGGGACTTCCAATTTGTACAATCTAACTATGTAACTGAAGAGGAGGAGGTCGGGCGTCTGTGGGGGTGATGGTGATCAGGTGGTTTCTGTGGGGAGTGGGGGAGTGTCTGTGGGGGAGTGTGGCGATCAGGTGTGTCTGTGGGGGAGGTGTGACGATTGGATGTGTTTGTGGGAAGGTGGCAATCAAGGGGGATCTGTGAGAGGTGGTTCTGTGGGGGGTGGGGAGGGGGGGGGGGTGGTGATCTGGGAGGTTCCGTGGTGGGTCTGTGGGGGCATGGCAATCGGCGGGGGAGACAATGTCTGTGGGATCGGTATGGGTGCCAAATCTCCATATACTGTGTATACTTGTACACAGAATGTGGGTAATCAGGGCACATGCCTCGCAGTTCAGGTGCCGCGCTCCCCCCCCCGCCCCAACGGGCGTGAAACTCCAAAAGGTTGAGAGTGTGGGAAAATTGCATGTGGTAGCTCGCTGAAAAAAAAATGGAGTGAAACTCTCTAGTTTTCAGACATTTGTGACACTTAATTTTTTGGGAGAAAATTCCGCCTTTGGTGTTTGAATATCCAAATTCAGGTATAATTCACCAGCACATTCCTTGACTTCCCCACGGCAGGTGATACCTTAGACAATTTAGTTTTTCCTATGGGAAGTTTCCATGTTTACAACTTAATGGAAGAGGGGACAGAAAGCAACAAAGGAAAATGAGGCAGCAACAAAAGAGAATGAAGCTAAAATTCCCTGCAATGCATCACCAATCCCTGAAAATCTAATCAGGATTTGAGTGAGGAGCAATGTCTCTAACCTCTGCTCACTAAGAAAGCCGCGGATGAACTGTGCCACTTTCTGCATGATCACAGTCTGGAGAAGTGATACTCATGGCTAAAAATAACCTCTCATGCCTTTTCTCCAGAGAACTGTGATTAAGGAGCATTGATGTTCTGTACAAGCCATGGTGCTGGTTTCTATATATAAGGTTAAGTTGATGAGCACGTTGAACAAAGCTTCTCAGGAACTGCAGAGCACATTTGGAGAGAGTGACAGCCCAAGAGGTTTCTGCAGCAACAAAGCATAAGGAGGAGGTATTAAGGACAATGGTGGCTTCCAAGTCTTTAAGAAATGTTTTCAGGGGTAGCTTGAAAGCTAACTTTCCAAGATCTGGATGGGTCATTTAGTTTGTAAAGACATTGACTTTAATGACGGTTGACTGCAAGGAATGGTTATAGATGTTGTTATCTTCAATTTGAATGTCCTTAAATTATTTGTTATCACCCAACACTGTATCAATCTTTCCCAGATGTGAATGTGTTAAAGCCCTCCATTCAGGTTTCCGACCTCCTACTGTACCCAAACAGTTTTGCCAAAGTCACATATGTCATCCTCATTATATCCATTGTCTCTATTAGTCTCAGTCAGTCTAAGATTAGTTGCTGGAAGTGTAAGTTGATCACCAACCAATTAAACATCTGAATACATAGCTTTTAAGTCAACATGCCACTTATTTTTTTACTCCTTCACAGGATGTGGGCTTCGCTGGCTAGGCCGGCATATATTGCCCATTCCTAATTGACCTTGAGAAGGTAGTGGTGAGCTGCCTTCTTAAACTCCTACAGTCCATGTGGTGTGGGTACACCCACGGTATTCTTAGGAAGGAAGTTCTGGGATTTTGACCCAGCGACCGTGAAGAAATGGTGACATAGTTAAGGAGCTTTCATCATACTTGCTGCGTCTCAGCATTGGAGATGATTAGCATCAAGCATTAACGATATATCAATGCAATGAAAGCCTTTTGTGCCCATGAAATTGAGGGAGTTTAAAAGATTTGAGCATCACATGCATTATTTCATTTCTTCCTTGCACCTCTGGGAACCCAGCCAGCCTGTGGAATAATTTAGCTCTGGTTCTGGTTCCTTAGGGAGAGAAATAATGTGTGTGGCATACCTGAAGAAAGCACCAGTCATCTTCTTTATGTCTTGTTGAGCAGTTAGCTATCGAATGTGGCACAGGTCAGCGGATGTTGCAAAGAAAATATTGAAGGTGATGCTGACTTTGACTGGAACAAACACTGTTGTTCCCCTAATGGAAGTCGTGAGTAGCTAATCAGTCAGTCGCTGACATATCGCTTCCTTTGTCTCTGCCAGGAAGCATAGCCCTAGGCACTGATCTGAAGAAACATCCAAATAAAATTTTCTTGCACTGTAGAATTTGTTGATTAGGTATCTGTGTGTAGGGAAAAGACACCGCAATCTAAAATCTTCCAATCAATCCTCTTCTATCACTTCCTTTTGAAAATATCTTAGTAAAAGGATTCTTGTTGGATAATCTGTGTTTAAAATCCACAAGTGTATTTTTTGCAAAGCTAACAAAATAAGCCAGTGAAAGTCTTAGCAGGACCTACTGAGCACCAGACAAAATTAAATTCAATCCTTCAATTTGCAAGTGTTTTGTCTGCCCCATGGCTAATGCTGGAGGGTTTCAGCTTTGAGGAGAGGCTGGGGTTGTTCTCCTTAGAGCAGAGAAGGCTGAGGGGGGCCCTGATGAAAGTGTACAAAATTATGAAGGACATAGATTGGGTAGGTAGGAAGAAATCTTTCCCCTTAGTAAAGGGGTCAATAACCCAGGTTATAGATTTAATGTAAGGGGCAGGAGATTTAGAGGGGATTTGAAGAAAAGCTTCTTCCCTCAGAGGGTGGTGGAATTCACTGCCTGAAAGGACAATAAGAACACAAGAACATAAGAAATAGGAGCAGGAGTAGGCCATCTAGCCCCTCGAGCCTGCCCCGCCATTCAATAAGATCATGGCTGATCTGAAGTGGATCAGTTCCACTTACCCGCCTGCTCCCCATAACCCTTAATTCGCCTACCGATCAGAAATCCATCTATCAGTGACTTAAACATATTCAACGAGGTAGCCTCCACCACTTCAGTGGGCAGAGAATTCCAGAGATTCACCACCCTCTGAGAGAAGTTCCTCCTCAACTCTGTCCTAAACTGACCCCCCTTTATTTTGAGGCTGTGCCCGCTAGCTCTGGTTTCCTTTCTAAGTGGAAAGAATCTCTCCACTTCTACCCTATCCAGCCCCTTCATTATCTTATATGCCTCTATAAGATCACCCCCCAGCCTTCTAAACTCCAACGAGTACAAACCTAATCTGCTCAATCTCTCCTCATAATCTACACCCCTCATCTCCGGTATCAACCTGGTGAACCTTCTCTGCACTCCCTCCATGGCCAATATATCCTTTCGCAAGTAAGAGGACCAAAACTGCACACAGTATTCCAGCTGCGGCCTCACCAATGCCTTGTACAGATGCAGCAAGACTTCTCTGCTTTTATATTCTATCTCCCTCACGATAAATGCCAACATCCCATTTGCCTTCTTGATCACCTGTTGTACCTGCAGACTGAGTTTTTGCGACTCATGCACAAGGACCCCCAGGTCCCTTTGCACAGTAGCATGTTGTAATTTTTTTCCATTTAAATAATAATCCAATTTGCTATTATTTCTTCCAAAGTGAATAACTTCGCATTTGCCAACGTTATACTCCATCTGCCAGATCCTCGCCCACTCACTCAGCCTATTCAAATCTCTCTGCAAACCTTCCGCTTCCTCCACGCAATTCACTTTCCCACTTATCTTTGTGTCGTCAGCAAACTTTGTTACCCTACACTCAGTCCCCTCCTCCAGATCATCTATGTAAATAGTAAACAGTTGAGGCCCCAGTACCAATCCCTGTGGCACGCCACTAGTCACCATCTGCCAACCAGAAAAGCACCCATTTATTCCAACTCTCTGCTTCCTGCTGGATAGCCAATCCCCATCCATGCTAACACCCTACCCCCAACTCCGTGTGACCCAATCTTCTGCAGCAACCTTTTGTGAGGCACCTTATCAAACGCCTTTTGGAAATCCAAAAACACCGCATCCACCGGTTCCCCTCCGTCAACCGCACTAGTCACATCTTCATAAAAATCCAGTAAGTTCGTCAAACATGACTTTCCTCTCATGAATCCATGCTGCGTCTGCTTGATCGAACCATTCTTATCCAGATGGCCTGTTATTTCTTCTTTAATGATGGATTCCAGCATTTTCCCAACTACAGATGTTAAGCTAATAGAGGCAGGAATCGTCACAACATTTAAGAAACATTTAGGTGAGCACTTGAAACGCCATAACTTACAAAACTATGGATCAAGTGATTAGAATAGGTAGGTGCGTGATGGCTGACGCAGACATGATGGCTCGAAGGGCCCCTTTCTGTGCTGTATGATTCTATGGAGCCTACTATGATGTGTGCCACTTATGTAATAATTAGGCCAAGGTTTGGGTGGAATCCTTTTGGAAAATGGAGGTGGAACGATAGTCAGGCCCACTTGAATTCATTTAAACATACTGGGCTGTAGCTGAATGTTCAATGCAGATGGTGCTTGCTCTGGAAGAAAATTCAAGTGCAATTCTTTTACTGACAGTTTAATTGAATTAACAGAGTTTGGCATTCAAAAATGGTCTTAACATGAGTGTTGAATAAATTGATACTCCAGCCATTGGTTATGGTTTAACATGTGAGTCCCAGGGAAAAAGAGGAGTGAGTGTGGATGAGATGTGGAAAAAATGGCACTTACTGGATGGTAGTACCACATGTCCAAACTCAAAATCAACAATAAAAGCTGGAAATCTGCAATAAAAACAGAAAATGCTGGGTTAACTCAGCATCTGTGGAGAGAGAAACACAATTAATGTTCGAATCTAAAAAATTGAAGAGGGATAGAAATTATATAGTGGATGGAGGTGGGGCAGAATAAAAGGTTAGGGATAGGTCAGGGCAAAGGAGAGATTGAGATGCCATGGACATAAGATAAAGGGGGTGCCATTAAGGACTGAAGAGTGCTAATTGTGGTAAAAGGTAAGATAGCATAATGTGTTAATGGAGGAACAAAGGTCAGTGCTCAGTGGAAGCAAAACTGAACAAGGGACAGGAGGGATATCCCATGTGGGGGAAGGGTGGGGTTGATTTGAGGTTAACCAAGGAAACGGAAAACTAAATCCAAAAAGGCAGGACTGGGGGAGGGCTTCAAAATGGAGGGGAAAGTTCACAATCTAAAGTTGTTGAACTCAATGTTGAATCTAGAAGGCTGTAACTCACCTAATCAGAAAATTGCTATATAATTTATTACATTCCTATCCCACTTCAATTATGTAAAAGAGTCATATTTGACTCAAAAAGTTAACTGTCTTTCTCTTTCCACAGATGCTGTCAGACTTGCTGAGTTTATCCAGCATTTTCTATTTCTATTTAAATATCAACAATGCCTTCCACACTTTCCCTGAGGAACAGAGAAAAGATTATCCTAAAGAGAGTAAGAGTTTTGATGATTATAGGTCACCCATCCCTCATTCCCCCAGTCCCACCAATCTCTGCGACACCATAGACCTGTCCCTCCAACCAGTCTACATCCTCAATTTGTCTGATACCAGGACTAAGGTCTTATAAAATATCTTGGAATGAATTAATATAAAAAATGATGTGCCTTCTTGTTTAAAAGGTGACATATGAGTGTGGGTGGCAATGGTGGCACAGTGGTTAGCACTGCTGCCTCACAGCTCCAGGGACCTGGGTTTGATTCTCGGCTTGGGTCACTGTCTGTGTAGGGTTTGCACGTTCTTTCCGTGTCTGCATGGGTTTCCTCCCACAGTCCAAAGATGTGTGGGTTAGGTGCATTGGCCATGCTAAATTGCCCCTTAGTGTCCCCGGATGTGTAGGTATGAGGGATTAGTGGGGTAAATGTGTGGGGTTACAGGGATAGGGCCTAGGTGGCATTGTTGTCAGTGCAGACTTGATGGGCCGAATGGCCTCTTTCTGCAGTATAAGGATTCTATGGTTAAATATTGCCTGCAATCTGACAAATGCCTAAAATAATTTACTTGGGTTTACTTAAATTAAATGATTTCACTCTGTTTTACAGGTATCTTCATATAAAAAAAGCATTACAGGAGAGGGTTTGAAATGTTTGGGCAGACATTTCTCTTTTTATTTTACCCCTATCAGTTTCTAAATTTGAATATGCATTGAAATAAAATTGAATGTTCCAGCGCGGGCATTCATGTAGTGCTCATAATTACTGCTACTGATGCAGTAAATCCCAAAGAGGAAACCCAACTTGTAACCTTATAGATGTTGCTAAGACAACATCTCCAGACACAAGGTAAAATCTTCATTTGTCGTGCAATGAGCAGACTGTTCATAAAGGTGCCAGCCAATGTTAGTGCTTAAAACCTCCAACTTCTCGGATATCTTGGAAGGTTTTCAGTATCTCAGGAAAGGATTTTTTTTTTTAATCGGACAGGGAATTGTTCCCTGTTTTCCCAGTTGATTGTCATCAACCCTAGGATATTCTGTCAGATATGATTCTAGCACTGCACATCACTGACACTGTCATGTTACTGCCAAGCACATGTTGCTAAGGGCCAGTGGAAGTCCTCCTTGAATATTAAATCCCTTTCTCCCTCAAGGAGTGAATTGATCACAGATGATCCACATGGAATAAAAAAAAATTGAATTAAAGATCATCCTGCCCCATATGGAGAAAGGACAGATTAATGTTTTGGTTGTAAGCCTTTCTCAGAACTCAGTTATAATCTCCTGGTTTGGAGGAGGAAGAGGATGTCTGATTGAAGGTGATCCAGGACATAAATGATACAACCCAGGTACAACTACTTAATTCTGTCAGAAAAAAAGGTGTTGAATTTAAAGTGCTTTGCAGATTGCATCACTGATGTGGCACCATGCTGTAGTCTGAAGAATTGGTGAAAGCATAGTTAAAAACACTTCCTTCTCTTCCTTACAGTAGGCATCCTTTGCTTCAGCTTTTCTTGGCATTGTTCCTTCGCCCTGACATTTGTTGTGTGCGTAGGCTGAAATAAGAATAGGATGTGGGAGAATGCATTTAGTGGCGGAATTTAATCAGGGCAGCTTGGGGAGTGGGTTGTGGGGGAACATAGAACTGGGAGGGAACTGGGAGAGAGGAGAAGTCGTAACCTTCCTTACTCTCAGTCATTCAGTCAAGGACAGGGAAGGTTGAGGACAGCCTTTCTGTCCAAATGTAAATTCAGGGCCACTTCACACTGCTGCAGGCATCCTGGCAGTGGCGGGGGGATGGCTCCAATGCCAAGTGGGGAAGCTGCCCAGTAAGAGTTGATGGCCTCTTTGCAGGCTCGAGTGGATGGGTGTGCGTATGGGATCCCTCCTGGTCAGGTACTCAGTGGACATGGAGGGTCCACCCTCTCCTGATGGCAAGGGATTTTCCCTCTGAAACACCCGCTTTGTTCTCTCCAATGATCCCATTACCATAGAATTGTATCTTGGTCCCTGGAAACAGCCACAGTTGAGTTGCCACCAACTGCTTCCTGGGCCAACACGACTAACATTAAATTCAACTGACCATTTTTGTCACCTATTATCATGCCTGCTATAACGTAGCTTTGCCACAGGCTCCCAAAATGGCCACTTTTCTGAGT
Source organism: Mustelus asterias (assembly GCF_964213995.1). NCBI lineage: Eukaryota > Metazoa > Chordata > Chondrichthyes > Carcharhiniformes > Triakidae > Mustelus > Mustelus asterias. The sequence continues at coordinate 72,446,009 of NC_135805.1, forward strand.
GATTCCCCTCTCAAGCACCATGACCAAGCTGTTCCCAGGGAAGGAGGCAATTCCTTCCACACCCAGTGCCTTCGTCTTTGTACAACTTTCAGCCTCCAGAGAAAACAATGCTGCAGACCTTCATACTATCCAAGTCCAGGTGATTCAATAATCACGAGTCACGTAACAATGGTGCAGGAAGCCAAGGCGATTAGTTTGAATTAGCCAGCCTTACAGATTCAGCGGAGTAAGTCCAACCACAGGATCAGAAACTGAGTGTGCTGGGAGCAACAAACATCTTTCAGTCCAATCATAGAATCAGTTCTTCTGAAAATCATTTCTGTTAATGAATGATGCATAGCATGTTCTATTCTGTGTCTGTGCACAATCGCCCTACGCTGAAACTCAATGGAACTACAGACAATGAATTTCCTTGCAATTCCTCCCACTCCACCTGCTATAACTGAGGCAGAAGTGCAGCAGGAACCCTGTATCTACCACACTTCATGCAAAGTCACAATGGTATTGTGGGAGCAATGTTGAGAAGTTCTGGACCTGTAGAGTATCAGAATCATATGACAAAACCAGTCATTTTGTAATTGAACCTCCATGAATCTATAGCTTTAATTATTTCTCTACCAAAATATCAATCATAGCCTTCTCAATAAGTATTTCTTGTGTGCATCCAACCACCTTTTGCAGAGTGCCCCATTTTCTACCTGCTGGTTTTACCTTTAAGGGGAAGAGTCATTGAAATCAAGACATAGAAAGATAATGTCAATCGTAGAAATTCCTTCTCACACTAGTTCTCACATGATGACATGTTTAATAATGTTGGTGCTTACTGTTCATAATATTAATGGACAAATATGAACATCTGCCCACTAGCAAATATTAACTCATTTATTTTAAATGGGTTAAGGCCTGTGTTATGATATCATGCTGAGATTATCATACACATCTTAAGTGTTTACTGCTGATATCGCCAGCAGCTATTCCTAGGCTATAATTATCTTACTTACCACATCCTTGTTAACATTTCTCAGCCAGAAAACATTTTTTTGGGTGCTTATTTCCCTTTGCCACTGATTACAGCGATATTTGCCTTAACGTTATGCTCTAAACTTAATGGATTTTTTCCCTCCTTTCCTCTCAGGGTTGTTTAATCTGCAAGCTGCCTTTGTTACTACATGTTCTATTTATTTCCGACCCTTCCTTGTCCTCCAAGTATGTTAACCCGATGCTTCATTATAATAGCCAGCTGAGCTTGGAGTCCTTTGTTATTGAAATATGCTTCTCTCTGCTGGCAATCAGCCATTTGTTCCCATAATTGCACACTCCAGTTTGTGAGATTTAGACATAATTGGCTTATTAGGTGCTTGAGAAGTGTTAAAGAATTGTTGTTTAAGATGCATTGTGATTGGCTGATATTTCTCATTACAGCTGACATCCATTTTTGGTAGCATCACATTACCGAATTATAGGCTCTTATGTTTTGCAATTAGAGCAGGCCTCATTTCGAATATTTTATTCAAGAGTAATTTGAGGCCGCACAGTTCCTGATGGGGGAGACTAATTAAACATGTTATTTGAAAAAGCGCTGTACTTTGAGTTCAACAACTTTGCAATTCTGTGATCGTGATCTCTGCAGGAGTCCCCATATGTTGCTTGCATGTAGTGTGAAGGGGGTAAACAAGTAAATCCATTGGAATTAAATACAAATCTGGCACCGTTAAAAGACTCACTCCTTCCTAAGTGTATTCCTTTCATTACAGGACAGCTTTCCCTCTCGATTCGGAGGAATTCATTTTGTCAATCAGCCCTGGTACATTCATGCTCTTTATACTGTGATTAGGCCCTTCCTGAAAGAGAAGACCAGAAAAAGGGTAAGACAAATATGTTTAATAAAAGTACGAATGCTAGAAATTTGAAAAGGAATAAAATGCTGGAAAAACTCAGCAGGTCTGACAGTATCAGTGGAGAGAGAAACAGAATTAATGTTTCGAGTCCATATGAGTCAAAGCTTAGACTAAATTGATGATTAAAGGACATGAAACCGCACCCAGCCTGTTATCAGCATCCTACGTAAATAGTATCTTTGCTGTAGACCTGAAAATTAGCAATTTTCTCTGTTCACCCAAGTGTAACAGGTTATTTATAGCAATGGTGCAATTATAATCATACAAGAGGACTGTCTTTCTTAAGTTTCTGTAACCTGTACTCTATTCAAGTGCAACTCCCTACTGGGAATACAGGATCAGTTAATTTATCTTCTTGTGTGTACAAGGCATTGTAATGAATTTTGATCAGATTTACTTCATTGTGCCACATAAGCAAACAAAAAAGGCTTTGCCAAACAAGTTGTCATGTTAAACAGTCCTTGTTTAACATGACACTCTGTTGTTAAGGGTGAGTTTATGACTTTGCAGTCACGTTAGGGAGTCTTTTCCACTGATAGTACAGACTAGAAACTCTGATGTGTTCTGTACACATAACAATACATGCCTCCATTTATACCATGTGCTCTCAGCAGACAAGGCTCCCCATGGAGAAAACAAAGTTGAAAACTCGTCCCTTTCAGTATTCTTCCATGAAAGCATAGCTTTAAGATGAAATATTGCATCACTGAATGTTACCTTATTCCCACTTTTGTGTTACTATATATTATATTAACCAGCTGTTCACAAATCTGCTCATGGGAGCAATTTAAACTCATTCTTTTGGGGTAACACACTTCCAGTCAGATAAATGTCCTGCTCTGTGCTCCAAGAATCTGAGTTAGATATAAGCATGGGAATTAAAGACAGGGTTATATGCTAAGGGCAGGCTGCTTGCACCCCAGCATGGATTTTGGGAGCGAGCCTGCCTCTGTTTGGCCAGCTCAGGCTGCTTTAATTTTTCAAACAGCGCCCCTTTAATTAGAATAAGATGCGACTTCCGTCCATCTCCAGGAGGAAGTCTTGCCTCATGGAGCTGTGGGCCAATCGAAGGCCAGCAGGTGCAGACCAATCAGAGGGCAGGGTGGATATGGGAAGACAAAGCTGTGAGGAGGATCCCCCAATTGGCACAAGAGGATGGGGAAGGGAGCACACCCCGCTATTTCACTGATCAATATCCAGCAGAGTTAAACCTATTGGATTACTGCTCTGACGAAGGGTCATCCAGACTCAAAACATTGGGGCCTATTTTACCATTTTGATTCTAAGTGCTGGGCGGACTTGAAACAGGGAGTGTTTCAGATCCGACTTTTAGACCCGTTCTCAGGCGCCCCCATTCGCACTCTACCTGCAAAAATATCAGCGATTCCGAATCTCGCTGCACAAGCCTGTGGGCGAGGCTTAACGCGCCCGAAATCCTGCAGCTCCAATAGGCACCTCTAACTGCGCATGCACAGAAAAAAAATGATAGAATGCTGCTCCGCTGCCACATACCTCCCGGGCTGGATAATGTCTCCCCCTGGCCACCACAGACATTGCCCCACCCCCACAACATTACTGACCCCTTATCCTCCCCACACCCCGCCACCCAGACCAATCATGGGACCCTCCCCCCTTCTCCCCCCTCCGATCTCAGGCAGAGTGGTAGTGGACCCCCTTCCCCCCACTGATCACAGGCAGAGTGGCAGCGAACCCCCTTTCACAACCACTGATCTCAGGCAGAATGGCAGCAGACCCCCCTTTCACCGCCCCCCCCCCCACTGATCTCAAGCAGAGGGCCATCAGATCCACCTTCCCACCTGCCCCCCAACCCATCCCCCCCACCGATCTCAAGCAGAGAGCCATTGGACGCTCAGCACTTACCTCCTCACTAACCCTCACTGATGGAGTGCCCGAATCAGATTTACATGAAGCATATCTGTTTCGCATCGATTCCGAATGGGGGAACGCAGTGGTAAAGGGGGAAGTGTTGGTAAAGTTGGGTGTGCAACCCATTAAGTCAATTTAATCAAGTTTTTTGCGCCTGAAAACAGGTGCAACGCGATGGTGAAATTGGGCCTGTTGTCTCTACTCTCGCTCCACAGATGCTGTCAGAGCTGCTGAAATCTTTCAGGGTTTTCTGTTTTTGTTATTGGATTGCATGTTGGTCGCAATCCTCTCTTGAAGCCTCCTAAATCAGAGTGGTGGTGGGGTGCGTCCTTCAAGGGACATTAATTGTCCACCTAAGAGTCTCAATTGGGCCATAGCTGGGCAGCCCAGCTGTTCCTAAAATTATGGCAGTGGCAGGGGGCAGTGAGCGCATCACTAGTGGCACAGTGCCCTTGTTTTATGGATGCACCCACCTGTTTTTTCCCACCAGTTGCCTGTAAAATTCAGCACTAAGTACTTCATTCTTCCAGACTGGATCCATTTTAATTGATGTTCTCATTTAAAATTCTGAATAAGATCCTGAGATTTAAGACTGTCCACTATATTCTTCTATGGTTCAAGTGCAGGCTTAACTGAGAGAACTTTGCAGCTGCTCATGATAGACCTGATTTGGAATGATGAGGGTATTTGAAAATTAGATTTTTTTAAATCTCCCAACCTAAAGAACACAAACTTTCACTGAAAACGTCAGAAAACAAGAAATTTCCCCATGTTCCACAGGACTATCAGCATGTGACCAACATTCACTCTAAACTGCACAACAACCTGAAAGTTCCCACAAGGGCAATACACATGTTGGCATCTTGGGTTGACACACATGCTCAGCCATGCAAAATAGTTTGTTATATCGTTGTTACATTATTCATAATTGTTATGAGAATGTACATCTGGGGCGCCACATTTAGTTGCTGTACTGCGTTGTTGTGCCAAGCGAGAATGTCTACCAGCCACATGGAAAGCAGCAAGAAAAACACCCAGCATTTTGAGTTTAAAGTGTGATTATTTGTGACTCATGAGAACCAGAAGACATAATGTGGCAACAGCAGGTTCGCAGTGAGTAAAAACCCAACCATTTTTAATGGATTCGATGCTGAATTAGACTGAAAAAAATCAACCTGAATTCATACCAGAGAGGAAAAAACTGAGTGAATCATGCAAAATTGAAATGGTCACTGCCAAGCAATGATGCTCAACTCTCCAGCCCATGATGAATTGGGAGACTGATGATGTTATAGAGGCATTTGAGAAGTTGAAAGAAAAGTGCATGTTGACATCCTGCAGCTTTCTAAAAGATACAAGCCAACAGGAAAAGTTCGGCTACATCCTTTTGTGTGGCAAGAATGAAAGGATTAGATTTGTTTAATAGCTGGAAGCTGAGGCGAACAGCAATAGAAACCCAAACACATTTTTTGAAAAATTGAACATACCTCACCATCAAAATCAAATCATTGGATCTACAGATATACATTTCAAGGCCTGCGGCAGGAATCAGGTAAGCCTGTTGACAAATTCATAACACTATTGAGAAATGTAGCCAAAAAATGTAAAATTAATGACACAGATGAAAAGAATTGCTAGATCAGCTCATTTGGGACTCTGCACACCTTGAAGTACAAAAAGATTTAATTTGAAGGGCAGGCTCACAATATCACAGGTTGTAGACACTGCCAGACCAGCTGAAGCTAGAAGTAGACATATTGAGGTCCTGACTACCCAAATATCTAGCTTTCAGTTAAGTCAAGAGAAAGACAGCAGGTTTGACGCAGTGAAACCACAATAAAAGAATGTGTGCCAGACAGAGGGAAAGCTATGCAAGAGCTGTGGATGACCATGAGTTCATGACAGAAGGAAATATCCCACATTTGGAACAAACTGCAGAGCTTGTGGAAAGCCCAAAGACTGGGAAGATCTGTGCAGGACAAAGAAAGAAGATGTACATGAGGTATCAGAGACAGAGTGACTTGATGAATGAGAAGTAAAAGTAACATCCATAGCCTGGAAGATGACGATGAGCTTGGGGATGCCATAGGAATGGGAACCAGACAACTGCATGAAATGGCTGGAGAAAATTCACGCAACCTTTCCCATCAGGAAGAGAATGAGAAATAAGCCCACAGCAACAAATCTGAAGCTAAAGCTTGGTACCAGAGTAACATAATTCTACTCCGAATATTCCGGAAGATTGTTCATGAAAATTTAAAAGTAAATGGTTACTCAAGGAAAGATGCTCTGAAGCCAAGAATCGAGGAACTGAGGAACTGAACCATCCAAATGAGAGTGGCACATGAGGGAAACGTTGCATGTCACGGAAACAGGTGGTCCTGCTATGAGAAGTTGTGGAGAGCTGAAGCTTATCTCAGTAACCATGAGTTGAAGGAGATGGCACTGAGGGTTGTAGATCCTACACCCATTGAAAAGCATCTTTTGATCAGAAGCCAAAATTAATCTAGTGCAAATGTATGACAGGGTGGTACCCAGAGTGTTTTGATGAAACAATTGGATATTTTGAAGCATCACATTCACTACACACCCAGCAATGAAACCGGTGACTCATTCCACATGTAAATTAGTAGTAAACTAAAAAGAAAGCTTAAAAGCAAAGAGATGGATGAAATGAAGGTGATCCCAGGAGACACAGAGCCTACAGATTGGGTAAATTCCATCGTGATTCCATTGTGGTAAGACAGTAGCCAAATGGGCAGTTAAAAATTTGCTTGGATTCTAAAGGTCTTAATCAAAGAATAAAGATGATTCACTATCCGACTCCAACCCTGGATGCAATCACACCAGCATTGGCATGGTGGAAGTTATCAGCAAGTTTGATGCAAATAAATGAAGACTGGAACATGAAGCTTGATGAAGAATTTTCATTGTTGAGAACATTCAACACACCTTTTGGTACAACTTCCTGCGTCTACTCTTTGCCCTTAAATTGAGCCAGGGTGTTCAAGCAGAAAGTAGATAAGACATACTGAGGCTGTAGAAGAGCAGTTGACATAACTGATGATATCCAGATCTGTGATGTAGACGAAAGAGATCACGACCACCTTGTACATGGAGCCATGGAGAGAACCACTAAAGCTGGGTTCAAACTAAATGCAGCCAAATGCTTTGTGAAGATGACAGAATGCCAGTTCTTCAGAACGGTGTACGTATTGGACACAAACCAAGTCCTGGAGCAAACCGCAGAGCTTGTGGAAAGCCCAAAGACTGGGAAGATCTGTGCAGGACAAAGAAAGAATTTGCAAATGAGGTATCAGAGACAGAGTGACTTGATGAATGAGAAGTAAAAGAAACATCTATAGCCTGGAAGATGACGATGAGTTTGGGGATGCCATAGGAATGGGAACAGGACAACTGCGTAAAATGGCTGGGGAAAATAAATTCACGCAACCTTTCCCATCAGAAAGAGAATGAGAAATAAGCCCACAGATATCCCTGAGACAGAAGCTCGAAGAGACAAGAAAGTGCTGAGGATTGCCTTGGATTGATTAAGTACGTGAGTTCTTTCGTACCTCACATGTTAGAATAGACAGCAACTATGAGAGATGATAAAAGAAGATACTGAGTGCCAGTGGTCAGAGTTACACAAGTAATATGCAAGGAGACAAGTCAGTCATACTACAACAGAAAGAAACCTGTCACTTTACAAGTACGTGCTTCCACAAAGGGACTGGGAGCAGCCCTGATACAAAATGGGAAATCGACAGCATTCACATCAAAATCACTAACATCAGCTGAGATCAGATATGAGGCTTCAGAGTTATAATTTAACACTGAAATACAGGCTAGTAACAGAAATCATGCTGGCAGATTCCCTATCTCAGTTGTCGCCAGAGGAGAATTTTTTTATTATTTTGTATTCATTCACGGGATGTGGATGTCGCTGACTAGGCCAACATTTATTACCCATCCCTAATTAACTCTGAGAAAGTGGTGGTGAGCTGTAGTCCATGTTGTAAAAGATTTATCTATAAGGATCCATCACTTAGTGAACATTATACAACTGAAACTGAGTCAAATTAGAGATAAGACCATTGAAGAGTTCAAGATGCTCTCCCTGTAAGTGATTCAGAGACAACTTAGAAACAGCAAGTGCAGCTGGCAATATGATAGTACTGGCCTATCAAAGGTGACATCCTACTAGGAGATGGTGCTCCGCTGGCAAAGCCCAGAACAGTCATACCCAATATGATGCAGGAAAAATTTGTCCAGAAGGTGGATTAGTTTTATCTTGCATTGACACCCACAAAGATATACAAAGATTGGAGTCTACGTGTAACGTATGCCAGAAGTACAAAGAGAGCAGAAAGAGGAGATGATAGCTACCGAAGTACCACCCAGACCATGGCAGGCTGTGGGTCCAACATATTCACACAAAATCAAGAATGGTATTTCGTAATTGCAAACTACTACTCAAAGTTCCCTTTTATCTGAAAGTGAAAGATTTAACAGCTGTAACAATCATCTCAACAGTACAAGTTCTGTTCACTGAGCAAGGGATTACTGAAAGAACAACAGAGACATAGATAGGATGCAAAGCTGGGCTGAAAAATGGCAAATGGAGTTTAACCCTGATAAATGTGAGGTGATTTATTTTGGTAGGACTAATTTAAATGTGGATTACAGGGTCAAAGGTAGGGTTCTGAAGACTGTGGAGGAACAGAGAGATCTTGGGGTCCATATCCACAGATCTCTAAAGGTTGCCACTCAAGTGGATAGAGCTGTGAAGAAGGCCTATAGTGTGTTAGCTTTTATTAACAGGGGGTTGGAGTTTAAGAGCCGTGGGGTTATGCTGCAACTGTACAGCACCTTGGTGAGACCGCATTTGGAATATTGTGTGCAGTTCTGGTCACCTCACTATAAGAAGGATGTGGAAGCGCTGGAAAGAGTGCAGAGGAGATTTACCAGGATGCTGCCTGGTTTGGAGGGTAGGTCTTATGAGGAAAGGTTGAGGGAGCTAGGGTTGTTCTCTCTGGAGCGGAGGGGAGCTGAGGGGAGACTTAATAGAGGTTTATAAATGATGAAGGGGATAGATAGAGTGAACGTTCAAAGACTATTTCCTCGGGTGGATGGAGCTATTACAAGGGGGCATAACTATAGGGTTCATGGTGGGAGATATAGGAAGGATATCAGAGGTAGGTTCTTTACGCAGAGAGTGGTTGGTGTGTGGAATGGACTGCCTGCAGTGATAGTGGAGTCAGACACTTTAGGAACATTTAAGCGGTTATTGGATAGGCACATGGAGCACACCAGGATGATAGGGAGTGGGATAGCTTGATCTTGGTTTCAGATAAAGCTGGGCACAACATCGTGGGCCGAAGGGCCTGTTCTGTGCTGTACTGTTCTTTGTTCTAATAATGTGTGACAATGGAACCGAATTCACCTCCAGAGAGTATAAGGGTATGGATTTAACATCATCACCTCATCTTCACATTACCCAAGGAGACAGGGGTTTATGGAAAGACATGTCTAGACAGTCAAGAGAACCCTCATGAAATGCTGAGAGAGAAAGGAAAACCTAAACCTTGCCTTACTGTCACTCGAATCTACACCTCTCAAGGCTGACATGAAACCATCTGCTGAGCTATTACTTGGAAGAATGTATAAGATTCCTCTGCCAAGGAAGATTCTCCCTCCAAGTGAACAGGAGGAAACAGAACAACTTCTGATGCATAGGTAGAAGGCGGTCAACACTTCAACAAGTGTGCTAAACCCCTGCCTGAGCTGTTGAAAGGACATACTGTACATGTACAGGATCCAATCATGGAAACCTAGAAACCAGCAAATGTTGCTGATGAAGCTGAGAGTTCAATGTCATATACATCACTGAGACCAAACCCGCAAAAACAAAATGTGAAGGAGCAGAGTCTATATTCAAATTACACCTGAGCTGGAGAAGCCAGAAAAGATTACCAATAACACTAGCAACAGCACTAACCAACAAGACAACTTCAACAAATGGTGCAATATCAACAACTGTACTAGCAAATGACACAACATTAGCAAAATCAAGCATGATTCTACAACACCAGGAGCAACAAGTACAGCACAGCCGATACTGTGTGCCAACTCACCACTGAAAGTGATTCGTTCTAAACCTACAAGATGGAGGTATACAACCTCCTATAAGCAATACTCTCAATAATGCTTTGAGAAAACAAGCTTTAAAAGATTCTTAATTTTTTTCATTTTAGCCAATTGTTAATCTTTAATTTAGAAAAAAACCATCAATGAATAGAACGGTTATATTGATGCGTCATTATAGTTGAACAAGGTATCTTCAAGGTGAGATTGACATACTGTGAGATCCGCTGGAAACTCACTTGCACAAAAAGGGTAATTGTTATTCATGGATTGGTCATTGCTGGTAAATCCCAGTGACTCCCACTAATCAGAAAAAAAACAGGAAATTAGTGGCCATCTTTATCTTGTTCCACACAAGGTGTGACACAGAAATTGTTGCAAAAAGGTAAGGATCACATGGGATTCTGTTGAGTTTAACATTGTGACTAACTTTATTTCAAAATTAGTTTGAAATGTGTAACTGTTTTATTATTTTTGGTATCTAAATTTATGTGCTATTTGCTGCATTTATCTTTCTAGATATTTATGCATGGAAATAACCTAAACAGTCTTCACCAGCTTATACATCCGGAAATCCTGCCTTCAGAATTTGGAGGGATGTTGCCACCTTATGATATGGGAACCTGGGCACGAACTCTGCTGGAGCATGAGTATGATGATGACAATGAATATGTCAGTGATTCCTATAATATGTCTTTCAAAGATGTAGATAAGGGGCTCTCTCCAAAGTCCATGAAGAGGTCTGTATTCTTCTGTTTATCAAAACTGTGTCCCTAATTATACACGGTTAAAATACATTTCCCATCAAATTGTTTGATAGATTGGATAGAAAGTAGATGTTACACAGTTTCAAAGCTGTTAAGAATGTGCCTTTTCTTTTGAAATTGTGGTATTTGGCAATGAAAGGATTCTAAGTTTTGTTTTTGCAGAGGACTGCGAATGGTAAATTATTTTGCATGGTTTCTCCTACCTTAATTTAGTTTTAGTGGATGAAAAATCTTGAAGAGACTGCTGACCTTTGCAGCTAAATTCTTCATTGGTGCCCAGTTCATGACTGACCAGTATTCAGCCTTCAGGTTTTAAAGTTAAAGGTAACTTTAATTTAAAATAATCTAAATCCCATTATGCGGTCATTAAAAATAATGGAGGTGATTCTCCCAGCCTGCTGCGCTGCCAGGAGACTCAAGTGGAGGCTGTGTAGTGGGCTTCCTGCTGGGAGCCACAGCCTCCGTGCATCCGTGGCCACCAGAAATCGGCGTGGAACTGTATAAATTATTCAAATGAAGATTTAAACCTCATTAGCGGGCCCGGTACTGAAGTCTCCGGGCCTGCTGGCCTCTCCTCTCCCCCATCCTAGCCCCCCCCCCCCCCCCCCCCCCGCCCCACCTGCCCTACCCCCCGCCAGGAGTGTTTACTACAGTGGGGTTTCAAGGGAAGATTTAACTTATGCAATCTAGGGAGGTGCTAGGGCTTTCTGAACTCCAGTGTAAGATCAATACTTGGTATTTGATCTCACAATTGTTACAACAGTAAAATTAAAACATTTCCTACTCATAGCTACTTTTATGTTTATGAAAACACCAGGACAATTACTTTGTTTCTGGTTCAATGCCTATTTTAGACCGCTGCCTTAAATAAATGGGTCTGACAGATTTAGCAGTAGGCCAAATGCCTGTGCATATTGGGCACAAACTGCTACATTTGTCAGCATTTTGTCAGCTTTGTCGCCAAAAGAAAGGTATAATGCAGTCCAATGTCTACCCCATAATGCCAGCGCAACACAAAAACAGTTTGCAGCAACACTATACTTAAAAATTAGTTGTAATTCTTGTACACTAAATTGCATGATATATTTGGGTTAGTTGTGATTGAAATCTGGAATGAACAGAGGGAATCAGTGTATCCTGTTCCAATTAATCAATATTGGATTGGATGAGTTTAAATTGAAGAAAAGGAAAAGAGCTGAGAAAGTTGAAATGCAGTGAGCACGTTAAAAAAAAAACCTGTTCTTGGTTAAGTTTCATATTGTGATCAGTGATGTACTCTGATCTTCCTGAAATGGAACTGCAGTTGGGCACCCTGCTTGTTTTTCCAATTACAATTTCAATGCAAAATTTAAATCTGTACTTGGAGGCATGCAATTTGTTATCAATATTTTGACAGCGAATACAGCCAACTGCAGTTTTGCTTCACAAAGTTCATTAAAACCATAAAAGTGCTGACAGTTGAGATTACTTGCCAACATAAAATGAATGAAGGGAGAAGAAACAGCTATTAATTCTATTTAATTCCCGTTGTTATTTAGACCTTTATCAGAAGTCGCTAAATCATTTTCAGTTGGAATCATTGGTTCCTCAGAGATGCAGCATCAAAGGAGTCCAGTGGTCCATCTACCTGTGCTAGCTCTTTGAAAGAGCCTTCCAATAATCCCAATCCCTGTTTTTTCCATTACCCCTCTAAATAACCTCTGATAAGGTTCACCATGGTAGGCTTCTGCAGAAAATGCAGATGTATGGGATTGGGGGTGATCTAGGAAATTGGATCAGGAATTGGCTAGCGGATAGGAAACAGAGGGTGGTGGTTGATAGTAAATATTCATCATGGAGTGCGGTTACAAGTGGTGTACCTCAGGGATCTGTTTTGGGGCCACTGCTGTTTGTAATATTTATTAATGATCTGGATGAGGGTATAGTTGGGTGGATTAGCAAATTTGCTGATGACACCAAAGTCGGTGGTGTGGTAGACAGGTTGTCGTAGTTTGCAGGAAGACTTAGACAGGTTGCAAAGTTGGGCCGAGAGGTGGCGGATGGAGTTTAATGCGGAGAAGTGTGAGGTAATTCACTTTGGTAGGAATAACAGATGTGTTGAGTATAGGGCTAACGGGAGGACTTTGAATAGTGTGGAGGAGCAGAGGGATCTAGGTGTATGTGTGCATAGATCCCTGAAAGTTGGGAATCAAGTAGATAAGGTTGTTAAGAAGGCATATGGTGTCTTGGCGTTTATTGGTAGGGGGATTGAATTTAGGAGTCGTAGCGTTATGTTGCAACTGTACACAACTCTGGTGCGGCCGCACTTGGAGTACTGTGTGCAGTTCTGGTCCCCACATTACAGGAAGGATGTGGAGGCTTTGGAGAGGGTGCAGAGGAGGTTTACCAGGATGTTGCCTGGTATGGAGGGGAGATCCTATGAGGAGAGGCTGAGGGATTTGGGATTGTTTTCGCTGGAAAGGCGGCGGCTAAGAGGGGATCTTATTGAAACATATAAGATGATTAGAGGTTTAGATAGGGTGGATAGTGATAGCCTTTTTCCTCTGATGGAGAAATCCAGCACGAGGGGGCATGGCTTTAAATTGAGGGGGGGTAGTTATAGAACCGATGTCAGGGGTAGGTTCTTTACCCAGAGGGTGGTGAGGGATTGGAATGCCCTGCCAGCATCAGTAGTAAATGCGCCTAGTTTGGGGGCGTTTAAGAGATCCGTAGATAGGTTCATGGACGAAAAGAAATTGGTTTAGGTTGGAGGGTCACAGTTTTTTTTTTTAACTGGTCGGTGCAACATCGTGGGCCGAAGGGCCTGTTCTGCGCTGTAATGTTCTATGTTCTATGTTCTAAATACCCCCCCCTCAAAATATATTTCCAATTTCTTTTGAATATTACTATTGAATCTGCTTCCACCCGCCTTTTGGGCAGTGTATTTTATATTATTTGGTACAGTGGTGTGAAAAAAATACTTCAACATGTTGGGTGGGATTTTCTGCACCCACAAGGCATGTTTCGTGGCGCCAGAGGCTGTTTGCCATTGGTGAAGATCTTGCCACTGTCAACAGCGTTTCCCATGATATGCACCCACCACTACCAGGGTTTGCCATTGGCGGGACCGGAAGATCCCATCAACAGGAACAACCAGAAAACTCCAGCCATTGTCTCTGACTCTTTTGCCAATACCTTAAATCTGGTGGCCCATATTTTTGCCACTGGAAACAGTTTCCTTTCTTATGCTATCATTACTGTCTATGATTTTGAAGTGGAGATGCTGGCATTGGACTGGGGTAAACACAGTAAGAAGTCTCACAACACCAGGTCCAACAGGTTTATTTGGTAGCAAAAGCCATTAGCTTTCGGAGCTTTCGCATTCCAAGCATTATTTTGTAAATTGAGTTTGTATCTTTATATGCCCTGTTTGTGAACAGAACTCCCACTTACCTGACGAAGGAGCAGCGCTCCGAAAGCTAGTGGCTTTTGCTACCAAATAAACCTGTTGGACTTCAACCTGGTGTTGTGAGACTTCTTACTATGATTTTGAATACCTGTATCCAATCTCCGCTTCACCTTCTCTGCTCTAACGGGAATATGCTCAGCTTCTCCAGTCGTTCTACAAAACTGAAGTCTGTCACCCCGAATATTATTTAACTAAATCCCTTCTGTTTCTTCTCTGGATCCTTAACAACCTTCCTACAGTGTGATGGGTTAAATAGAATACAAAGTTCAGCAGTGTTTTCTAAAGATTCCTTGGCCAGGATTTTCCGGTCCTGGCGCGATGGGTCTCACCATGGCGGACCATTAAAACATCCGTTCACTTTGGCAGGACTGGAAGATCCCACCAGCAGGAGAAGCCAGAAAGTTCTGGCCCTCGTTTTTATGTTCCATGCTCTACTAATAGAGTCAAAGAGCTCCACATGCACTTATAATAGTTTCTTAACTTGTCCTGTCACCTTTAAAGATTGTATGCAGAGACCCCCAAGGCATTCTTGCTCATACACCCACATCAAAATTATATTATTTAGTTCATACTGCTTCTCCTCATTCTTCATATCAAAATGTATCATTTCACACTTCTCTGCATCAGATTTCATCTGTAGTGTATGTCTGCCCATTTCATCAACCTAAACTTCCTGAAGATTTTTAATATGCTCCTCACTATTTAGTATATTTCCAAATTTCATCTGCAGTTTTTGAAATTATGTCCTGTATATCAAAACCTAGATCAGTAATATAAATTAAAATGTGCATTGGTCCGAATACCAACCCCTGGGCGGCACTACTATAGACTTCCCTTTGGTCTGAAAAAAAACTGTTCATCACTACTCTGTCCCTTAGGCAAAGGCACTCATTTGATTTTTAACCGATTGTAACCCATTTTTCTTGTATAAATCAGGCAGCCAGGAATAGAATTTCTTCCCAGCCTGTAGAAATCTCAGCTCCTGTAATATATTTCCAGATAATGGGACGTTTGAAGGAAAAAAATTAATAATTTAAACAAGATCATTACAGTATCAATGCTGAAATAGGAGTAAAAATTGCCTCACACTTGAAGTCTGAGGAAAAAAAACTGTACACACTATGGAACAGAAATTCCACACTCATTTTAAAAATTAAATTTCCATTTTTGTTTTATTCTTCCATGGGATATGGGCGTCGCTGGCTGGCCAGTATTTATTGCCCATCCCTAGTTGCCGTTGGAGGGCAGTTGAGAATCAACCACATTGCAGTGGCTCTGGAGTCATATGTAGTCCAGACCGGATAAGAGTGGCAGATTTCCATCCCTAAAGGAGCATTAGTGAATCAGATGGGTTTTTCCGACAATCGGCAATGGTTTCATGGTCATCAGTAGATTCTTACTTCCAGATATATTGAATTCAAATTCCACCATCTGCCGTGGTGGGATTCAAACCCAGGTGCCCAGAACATTAGCTGAGTTTCTGGATTAATATAGTCTACTGATAATACCACTAGGCCATCACCTCCCTTTTGCAAGGAATGAGAAGGAAACAGGGTGCTGTAAGCAGATTCTGAGAATCTGGCCTGTCCGGATCTTTGGCTTTCGACATTAATTACATTTGACAAGCTATGTACAGTTATTGATTGCAGAATCAACTCACAGGTTCCTTGTTCTCTGGCCTGATCATAGCATTCTGCTTGTTTTGATTTCTTTCCCCGTCCCCCCCAACATTTTCTTTTGCAGTCCTGAAGATGCTGACTCAAGCTGGGTACAGTTCCATTACAACCAGCTGTCCTTCAGTGCCTTACCCGAGTGACTATTCAGTATCTTTTGAGCCTAGACAGTGAACGGCTCAAACACAGCAGGTGTTGGAAAAATAAAATCAAAAAAGCATCGCTCGTAACATATTTGTGGTCAACTCCTCGTGCTGAATACACTTTCATTTTACTTGCAGGTCTCAGTCAGTGGTTGAAGCTGGAGTTCTGAAACACATAGATAAGGATGATGAGAACACTCAACCATTACTTTCCCTGGACTGACCGCTTCCAGGCCACACATTTTTCATGAAAGAGCAACGCACTTCTTAAGGAGGAGTTGTGTGCTTAACACGGAGGATTCTGTGTAAACTATGATGGTAACATGTCACTCGGTATGAACATTACAAATTAGAAATAGGCTGTAATATTTGCAGATCCATCCTTGCCTGCCTGTTGGGATGGTAACTATCGGTATTCAAAAAGTGGAAGTGCCAACTTTACTGTAAATACATTTTCTTAACATCATCGGAAAGTATTCAAAATCCACAAGTTTAGCAGAATTCAATGTAAAATAACAGTGAAAAATATTTTCTGAGCCAAGTTTCACATGTTGTGCAGCCTGTATTAAATGCTGTCTGTTTAATCTTTTGCTCTCACCAACAGCCTTTTCCTTCAAAAAGGTTATATTTTGGTAGGAGAAAAGTAGCTTTGCCCAAGTAAAGGGTTAAATATTTCTTGTCAATTTGATTGTTTTATGGTTAACACTATAAGAATAATACTTGCATTTGTATAGCGCTTTATCACAATGAGAATGCCTCAAGCACTCCACTAAGAATTCTTCTTACCTGACACACAGTGCCCTCAAAAGCAGACAGGTTTCGCCATAATAAATAATGGACAGGAAGAGGACACAGGCCAGGAATTGACTCTCTTAGTCTGAAAATTTCACTTCAAAAATCACTGTCATGGCATTATATAACAAAAAAATATTTGTGCTGTCTTACAATTCTCCATTTTAAATTGAATGACTTTTTACAACACAAAGGCCATTCAGCCCAAAAGACCCATGCTGGTGTTTATGCTCCACTTAAGCCTCCTCCCATTTTGCTTCATCTCATCCAAGCAAATATCCTACTGACTCATAGACTGATCTAGCTTCAGCATAAATGCATCTATGCCAATCAACCACTCCCATGTGGGAGCAAATTCTACATTCACTCCTGACTTTCTTATTGGGTTGGTTAGCGGTTGTTATGTCCTTTGGTTTTGGATACCCTAGGGGTAAGCTAGGGGAAAAAGACAATTTCCCACTATTTGGCTTGTCTCAAAAGTCATAGACATCCTATCCATTTTCTTTCTTTCCCTTCAGTAGCCATGTCTGCCAAAATTATATCCATGATTCACTCGTTTATGTTTCCGCGTGTGCGCGCCGCACACACACACACACACACACACACACACACACACACACACACATATACACACAAACAAACAACAACCCTCTCGGGAGATCCTTTTACATTTGATTTTCTTCAACACATGAACAAGTTGTATTTTAATTGTTTTCTTATCAAAACTGAGTTCACTACACTCTCCATCATGACCCCTTGCCCTGTAAATTATGTTAGTGTTGGGCATTGCTCTGAGATCCCAGTTTATTGATTTTGTGGGGTTCTCTTGAATATTTCAAGATTAAAGCGCATGGGATTGGGGAAGTGTATTGAGATGGATAGAAAATTGATTGGCAGTGAGGAAACAAAGAGTTGGAATTAATAGGTGCCCTTCAAATTGGCAGACAGTAACTGGTGGAGTGCCACAGGGATCGGTGCTGTGACCCCAGCTATTCACAATATATATTAATGATTTGGATGATGGAACAAAATGTAACATCTCAAAGTTTGCAGACGATACCAAGTTGGGTGGGAGGGTGACCTGTGACGAGGATGCAGAGATTCTTCAGAATGATCTGGACGGGTTGGGTGAGTGGGCTAATCAATGGCAGATGCAGTATAATTTGGATAAGTGTGAGGTTATTCACTTTGGAAGCAAAAACAAGAAGGCAGATTACGACCTGAATGGCTTTAAATTGGGAGAGGGGAGTGTGCAGCAGGACCTGGGTGTCGTTGTGCACCAGTCACTGAAGGTAAGCAGGCAGGTGCAACAGGAGTTAAAGAAGGCAAATGGCATGTTGGCCTTCATTGCGAGAGGTTTCGAGTCTCGGAGCAGAGATGTGTTGTTACAATTATAAGTGGCCTTGGTGAGGCCACACCTAGAGTACTGTGTGCAGTTTTGGTCTCCTTTTCTGAGGAAGGATTTCCTTGCTCTCAAGGGAGTGCAGCGAAGGTTTACCAGGCTGATTCCAGGGATGGCGGGACTGATGTATGAGGAGAGATTGACTAGTTTAGGATTGTTTTCACTGGAGTTCAGACGATTGAGGGGGGATCTCATAGAGACTTATAAAATTCTAACAGGACTAGACAGGATAGATGCAGGGAGGATATTCCCAATGGTGGGGGAGTCCAGAACCAGGGGTCACAGTCTGAGGATTCAGGGTATACCATTTAGAATGGAGGTGAGGAGACATTTCTTCACCCAGAGTGGTGAGCCTTTGGAATTCATTACCACAGGAAGTAGTTGATGCCAAAACATTGAATTTATTCAAGAGGCGGCCTGATATAGCACTTGGGGTGAATGGGACCAAAGGTTATTGGGAAAAAGTAGGATTAGGCTATTGAGTTGGATGATCAGCCATGATCGTAATGAATGGCGGAGCAGGCTCGAAGGGCCAAATGGCCTCCTCCTGCTCCTATCTTCTATGTTTCTATGTTTCTATGATCACATCTGGACATGTCACGTAAACATACATAGAAACATATATATAAGATAGAAGCAGGAGTAGGCAATTCGCTCCTTCGGGCCTGCTCTGCCATTCATTATGATCATCAAATTCAATATCCTGATCCCGCTTTGATCCCTTTAGTCCCAAGAGCTATATCTAATTCCTTCTTTAAATTACACAACGTTTTGGCCTCAATTACTTTTTGTGGCAGTGAATTTCACAGATCCACCACTCTCTGTGTGAACAAATTTCTCATCTCAGTCCTAAAAGGTTTATCCCTTATCCTCAAACTATGACCCCTAGTTCTGGACTCCCCACACCATAGGGAACATTCTTTCTGAATCCACCCAGTTTAATCCTGTTAGCATTTTAAACGTTTTTATGAGATCTCCTCTCACACTTCTAAACTCCAATGAATATAATCCAAATTGACTTAGTTTCTCCTCATATGACAGTCCTGCCATCCCAGGAATCAGCCTGGTAAACTTTTGCTGCACTCACTCTATAGCAGGAACAACCCTCCTCAGATAAAGACACCAAAACTGCACACAATACTCCAATTGTGGCCACACCAATGCCCTATACAATTTAAGTTAAACATCCCTATTCCTATACTCAAATCCTCTCGCTATGGAGGCCAATTTGCCTTCATTTGATACCATTTTCCTTCTTTACTGCCTGCTGTATCTACGCACTTTTAGCGACTGATGTACGAGGACACCAAGGTCTCACTGAGTATCCACATCTCTCAATTTACACCCATTCAAATAAGAATCTGCCTTCCTATTTTTGCTACCGAATAGGATAATCTCACATTTATCCACAATTTGTTGCATCTGCCATGCGTATGCCCACTCACTCAGCCTGTCCAAATCACGCTGAAGCATCTCTGCACCTTCCTCACAGCTCACCCTCCCGGCCAACTTTGTGTCATCTGCAAATTTGGAGATAATACATTTAGTTTCCTCATCCAAATCATTAACATATAATGTGAACAGTTGGGGTGCTAGCACAGATCCCTGAAGTACCTCACTAGTCACTGCCTACAAATCAGAAAAAGACCCATTTATGTCATCTCAAGGCTTTTTTCAAAGGACACAGATTTAATCCTGTTTCTCAACTTAGTTGCCTTTCTGTGTACTTCCTGTTATATCAGATTGTCCCTCTTACAGCACGGACACAGAACTGTACATAATTTTCAAGGACTAGTGTTTTGTAAAAGCTAATGAACTTTTCCTGGGATATATGCTGTGTCCCTCAAGCCATGCATTCCAAGATTCCGTTTGTCTTTTATCCGACTACTCCAATTTAAGAATGTTTTCCATTATATCTCTCTTTCCTTTTATGTTTTAACTGGTGATGAACATAGGATGAACATAATACAGTGACAGGAATTAAGACACTCTTTAGAATAAGTGTTAAACTTGTAATTGAGCATTTGCCACAATGCACTAATTGTAGATGTCAGTGATGATAACAGTACGATATAATGGCCAAGATTGTGTCTCATGCATTACTATTTTGTGAGAGGATTCTAGGCATTATACAATTCTCATTTACAAACTACAAAATATAACTTGATTTATATAATGCATTTCATGACTCAAAACATCCCAAATGGCTTTATAGCCAATGTATAATTCAAAGTACAGGACCTGTGATTGTGCACAACTCACAATACTACAACCTGGCTTATGTGCTCAAGTCACTGGAGTGGGTTTTGAACACATAACTTACACACTCAGAGACAAACTCACTGACCCAAAGTTGTCATAAAAGGCATGAAAATCCAATAAATGTTTATGGTTATGTATTTAATTTTATATTACCATGGTATTTTGTAAATAAGACTGTCACTAAGAGCAGGAATAAACCAGATACATGCAATGGAGACTAACAGCAGGAATAAAGGGGTTTTTCATTGTAATTCATAAATACTTCAGTAGATCAAAAAATGATGCGCAGTGGCAGCTCAGGCGGAGCACGGAAGTTAATTAGAAAACTCTGTTCTTGAATTTAATTAAATGAATAGATCATTCCAATTTAGTAGAATCTATTAAAATTTGAACCAATGGAAATATAGATAAACTGTAGTAGACTTCATCTAAGAAATTAGCTCCAAGGTTATTTTGTTGAATTTGGAAAAAAAAACAAACCTGGGGTTTGACTCAAATTCTGATTGAGTTTTTAAGGCAAAACTATGAATCCAGTGGTCCAGTGTGGGGATACTGAATGTGCTATACCAGACTGATTGAAGGAGGTGAAGGGGCTTTAATAGAGAGAAAAATTTGGCAGGGCAAAATGGCGGCCAGTGGGCTACCTTCCATTTTATGCCCTGCTAAAGCTGAAAGTCCCAGCCTATAGATTCCATATTTAAATACTTAAAATGTCAGCAAAGAACCTTTAACAAATAGTTTTGATAAATGTAGTTATTTCTACCAAGACTACTGAATGTTGCATGTTCTTCACATGACCAGCCCATGTTATTTAATTATTGCACATCTAAAATATTTTTCTGACCTTGTTATGCTGATGAACAAACTCTTGAAATGCACCGTTTCCATGTATAATTCAACTCTTTCTGATAAAACGTTGTTGATGCATGTTCAGTTCCTCAGTTGGGTCAAGAACCTGAAGTATTGCCATACATGTAATGGCAAATTTTGTTCTCCATATTGTCATTTATTTTAAAGTAAGGATGTCCATTGGTCTGTTACTTTTATGTTGCCTTTGTTCCCATGTCTTCCATTGTTCTAATTTGTTCATAAGCCATCTTCATGCAATGACTGGAATGTGAAGTCCTGACTGAGTTTAAACAAAAGTGTCTTTTTTAAATATGGTAACCACGAGGTCACTGAAATAAGCAACTGCAAATTGAAGCTTTCCAGTAAAATTGTGGGGTTCGTTTTGCTCCAATGTGACAATTTGTTATTATTGCAGTTTAATTTATCATTCAGTATTATTTGAACAATTATATGTCATCATTGATTTTGGCAGCTTTCACCGTGCTAATGAGAGATATTAAGAGGTTTACTTTAATCAGTTTAGTCTATGTTTACCAAATGATGTCAAAATAAGCCATGTAAAACAAAGTAACCTGGGAGTATACATCAGTAAAGAAACTACAGAAAGGTATATTCTTATATTCCCAATGTGTTGATTTGTGCTAAAACTGATGTTAGTTTGGGGACTGTTGATATTGCATTGTATTGTAATCTTTTAAGGAATCTACAATGCTCAAAAGGTTTCTCAATTTTTCATGAATTCCCATTTCCTGCATTTATGAACATTAATTCAATTCATGAAAGGCATGTTTTCGCTTCCACAATTCACAATGTAATTATAGCATCTGCAACAATGAAAACATGGTTTGAATCTCTTTCAATAAGATACACATTATTAGTCAGTTGCTTCTAGATATCAGATAACACAGATCTTATAAAGGAGATAGAACTATACTATACGTTTGTTATATTTTATTTATTAGATTTTAAAAATATTAATTTTTGCCCAACTATAACCTATGACACTTCCAATCCTCTGTGATTTACTGCACAGGATTATTACTGTGAACATTGTGCAAAATATTTGGAGCAACAGAATGAGAGGATTAGTATGGGAGTGATATTAGTATTTTGTTCTGCCGGCAGCATTCACTGTACTGAGATGAGCTGAGAAAAGAGATATGCTGTCAAAGCAATGGACTCACCCACATGCCATCCAATCAGCATCATCTTCTCATGCAGGATACATTCTTATTCCCTTTGGTATTTGGTATTCTTGCATCTGTCCGATCAGTGCAAGACAAAAAGCTTTGACAAAATGTCTATTTTCTCAGCAATACTTAGTTCTGTACTACCAAATGACTATTTGTACTGAGATTGCATTTACAACTGAAAATATACCCAATTTCTAATCATTTGCTACTTGATGCTGAGCAGTAAAGTGTAGCACAATATAAATAATATGCAAGTATCCTGTATGACTTTTGAAACAGCCATCAAAGCTCGCATTCTGGAAAATAATTGAGATGAAGTTAAATTAGATAATCTTCTCTTCAACAATGTAATGCATTGTCATTGAGTCATTATGGCATAGAAGGAGGCTGTTTGGCCCATCGAGCCCATGCTGACACTTCGTAGAGCAATCAAATGAATCCCATTCTATCCACATAACCTTGTCAGCTAATTTCCCTCAAGTGTCCAATCCAATTTCCTTTTGAAATCATTCATCACCTCTACATCCATTACCCTTGCAGACAGAGTGTGCCAGGTCTTTAAACTTGCTGTGTAACAGTGTTGTTCCTCATGTTGTCCCTCTAGTTCCTCTAGGCGGTACGGTAGCACAGTGGTTAGCACTGCTGCTTCACAGCTCCAGGGACCTGGGTTCGATTCCCGGCTTGGGTCACTGTCTGTGTGGAGTTTGCACATTCTCCTTGTGTCTGCGTAGGTTTCCTCCGGGTGCTCGGTTTCCTCCCACAGTCCAAAGATGTGTGGGTTAGGTTGATTGGCCATGCTAAAAATTG
The DNA here is from genome assembly GCF_964213995.1 of Mustelus asterias. Classification (NCBI taxonomy): domain Eukaryota; kingdom Metazoa; phylum Chordata; class Chondrichthyes; order Carcharhiniformes; family Triakidae; genus Mustelus; species Mustelus asterias. The sequence goes on from NC_135805.1 coordinate 72,469,277, forward strand.
ACCCTTAGCGTCCTGATATGCGTACGTTAGAGGGATTAGCGGGTAAATATGTAGGGATATGGGGATAGGGCCTGGGTGGGATTGTGGTCGGTGCAGACTCGATGGGCCGAATGGCCTCCTTCTGCACTGTAGGGTTTCTATGTATCCCTTCATTTTTTGCTCTAAACATATAATCTGTGTCCCCTATCCTTCTATCATCAGATAATGGGACCAGCTATTCTTTGTCTACCTTATCTACTTCTGTCATAATCTTGTACATCTCTATCAAATCTCCTCTCAATCTCCTTTGTCCCAAGGAAAACAATTCCAACTCTCCACCCGAACCTTTTGTTAAAGACCCACCATCCCTGAAAGTATTCTGGTAGATCGTCACTGCAACCTCTCAAGAACCCTCACATCCCTCCTAAGGGTGACCAGAATTGGATGCAATACACTAGTTGTGGCCTCTGCAGAGCTTTATGCATGTTCAACATAGTGCCCCTGCATTTGTCCTCAGTACCTCTATTTATGAAGCCCAAGATTCCATATGCTTTGCTAACTGCCCTCTCAATCGAATCTGCTACCTTCAAAGATCTATACATATGAATCCCAAGTCCCTCTGCCGTTAACACGCTCTTTTTACCATTACACGCTCCTTTGAACTGTGCCGTTTAATCTCTATTGCTTTCCCCATTCCTTCTGCCAAAATGCATCACTGCACACTTGTCTATTAATTTACATCTGCCACTTGTCTGTCAGTTCTGCCAGAAGCTAGCCTATGTGTTTTTGCACTCATTTGGTGTCACCCTTACTGTCAGCTGCAATTCCAAGTTTGGGGTCATTGGATATATATGGTCCTAATACTGAACCTTTGGGAATACCACTGTCTGCCATCCTGCAGTCAGAAAAACAACCATTTACCATAACTCACAGCTTTCTGTCTTTAAGCCAATTTCTTATCCAACTTGACACTGATCCTTCTGTTCCAAGAACATTGATGTTTTTTTTAGCCAGTCTTTTATGTGATACTTTGTTGAAGGCTTTATTATAATCTATGCAAACAAAATCCATTGCTTTCTCTCCATCAACCTTATCCATTACTTCATCAACACAAGCACAATTTACCTTTTACAAATTTGTGCTCGATCTCCTTAATTAATTAAAATCTCTCCAAGTACCTGTTGATATTTTCCCTTTTTAATTTTTTCATGGGTTTTGGATGTCGCTGGTGAGATCAGAATTTTTTTTTCCAATTTCTAATTGCCCTTAAACTGAGTGGCTTGCAAAGGCATTTCAGTGGACAGTTAAGTGTCAATCACATTGCTGTGGTTCTGGAGACTAGGTTGGGTGAAGATGCCAGTTTCCTCTCTTAATAGACATTGGTGAACCAGATGTGTTTTTACAACAATCAACAATTGTTTAGTGGTCACCATTACAGCTTTCATCAATTAAGTTTAAATTCCACCAGCTGCCAAGGTGGGATTTGAACTCTTGTCTCCAGAACATTTGTGTAGTCCCCTGGAATACTAGTCCAGTGACATTACCACCATGCTACCATAACCTTATCCACCACTGATGTTAAACTAACTGACCTTTAGTTACTAGTAACGTGCTTACACCCTTTCATGTCACATTTGTCACTCTCCAATGCTCTGAACCACTCCTGTATCTAAGGAAGATGAGAATTAAAAGCAAGTCCTTTTACTATCTCCATTGCCACTTCCTTTAGCAACTGATGATGCAAGCTATTCAAACCAAATTAATTATCTACTCTAAGCCTTTCCAGCGCTTCTTTCCTATCCATTTTCATCCTATCCATTACCTCTACTGTCTCCACTGCTCCTGATATTTTGTCAGCATCTTCTCCCTTAGTAAATACTGATAAAAGGCACTCATTAAGTAGTCTAGCCTTGCCCTATGCCTCTAAGCATATGTTACCCTCTTTGTCACTAATAGGCCCTACCCCACATCTTACTACCTGCATGCTCTTTACATGCCAGTAGAAGATTTTTGAGATATTTTGTTAACTTCCATCCTATTCTCTTATTCTCCCTTTGCCAATCTTATCCATCAATGATTTGGATGAGGGAACCAAAAGTAATATTTCAAAGTTTGCTAACAACACAAAACTTGGTGGAAATGTGAGTGGTGAGGAGGATGTGAAGGTGCTTTCGGGTGTTTTAGACAAGTTGAGTGAGTGAGAAAATACATGGCAGCAGAATGTGGATAGGTGTGAAGTTATCCACTTCGGACAGAGAAACAAAATGGCAGAGTATTACTTAAATGATAGATTTGGAAACATTGACGTACAAAGGGACCTGAATGTCCTAGTACACTAGTGACTGGTTAGAATATACCTGGTTTGTACCTGAAACATTTCCTTAAAGATCACCTACTGTAGTTTTTCCTGTCAATCTGGTTCTCCTTTACTCCGACTGGATCCCTTTGCAGCTCATTGAAATTAGCCCTTTTCCAATTTAAACATTCTACTCTAGATAGTTCCTTGCTCTTCTCCATTGCTAATCTAAACCTTATGATCCAATGATCACTTTTACATAAGTGGACCAAATAAATGTGGGGATCCTTTAGAGTACTATTGAACACTCACTCCTTCATGCATCTCATTCCTTTTTTCTACTTCTATATGTTGGTTGCCACTTCACTGCCACTTCAATTTAAATGTTCCTCAACTGCATCAGCAAACCTTATTGTGAAGACATTGGTCCCAGTCCTGTTGAGGTGCAAACCATCCCTTTAAATAGATAGCTCCTGTCACAGAAGTAATCAAAATTCCTCTAGAATCTAAAGCCCTACCTCCTGCATTACACTTCAAGCCATGTGTTGACCCTCATTATCTTTCCTATTTCTACTCTAACTATTGCTTGACACTGGGAGTAATTCAGAGACCTTTCCAATTCTCTAGAACTAGGGGCCACTGCTTAAAAATAAGGGGTTGTCCATTTAAGACAGAGATGAAGAAATGTTTTTTCTTTCTGAGGGATAAGAGACGTTGGAATTTTCTTCCTCATAAGGTGGTTGAGGCAGAGTCTTTCAATATTTTTAAGGTAGAGGAAGATAGATTCTTGATTAGCAAGGAGGTGAAAGGTTATCAGAGATCAGCAGAAATGTGAAGTTGAATTTAGGATTAGATCAGCCATGATCCTATTGAATAGTGGAGCAGGCTCAAGGAGCCAAGTGGTCTACTCCTGCTCCTAATTCATGTTTTCATCCTACTTTTTAACTTCCTCCCTAGCTCATGAAAATCTGATTAGGATCCCAGTACCTATTATCTCTATGTTATTGGTCCCAACTGTTCCACAGCTTCTGGATTACTCCCTTCCTCCCGAAGAATATCGGCACCCTTCCCTTTACCGTGGCACCAGAGAAGGTAACACAACCTGCAGGACTTACAGTGACATTTACAGAAATGCCTGGCTGTCGCCCTGACTATAGAATCTTCTATAACAACAGAATTTCTGCACCTTCTTTAGTTGTTTCCCCTTTGCATTCCCTTGTCCATTGGTACCTGGGCTAGCATCCCTTCATGATGTTGTCACTACCTGCATTCCCCAATGCTGACTACAGGTTTGAGAGAGTGGCACCCACCCCAAAGACTGCTGCACTTCCTGTCTTGTCTTCTGGCTGGCCAGCAACCTACTATCCTGAACACGGCATTCTTCCATCATATTGTCACTGGAAAAGGGTAATCAAAGGTCACCATTCCAGTACATTAAAAATGCTGAAGTTTGATACACCCGTTGGCCTCCCATCCTGATACTATGAAGTTCTGTTAAGTGACTTTTGAATAAGAACTCATTGGTTTAGAACTTATGGACCTCCGTCAAGGTTGTTTGCGGCAAATGGGCACATAAAATATGATAGGTGGCTAGCCCAATACCTTGTCGCCCATTCCTGACCCAGTCCCTATAGTGTGGTAGACGGAAGGGTGCCAAAACTTACAGCCTGCTTAGTATTTTTTCAGTAAATTATTAACAGGCAATTGAGCTTGTTACCAGGCCAATTGACCAAGATAGTACACTGCCGTCATGATAAAAGGATTGCTATGGACAGACAGCTGGGAGGGGCTAGCTGTTACTTTAAGCAAACAGTTTAAAATGCGGGAAGGAAGGGAGTTATGTTCATTGTGAGGGTTGCCATGTGTCAAGATGTTACCTCCTCCTTTGTTCCACCCTGCCTGGCCTCCAAAAACCACAACTCTTCCTAGGTTCCCCACTCGCTCACTATCTATAACCTCTGACTTGTCTCACTCTGGGATCCATGACTTCCTCATCCCAGGGCCTATTCATGGTTCTAGCAGCTCCCACTACTGAGTTGAGGCCCTGCTTGGGACCATTGGTTGGCCAATGGCTCGCGAGGACAGTACTTCCACTGAGGGTTCACCTCCTTGATGCCACCAGCAGCACTTTATTACTGCCGGACAGCCCTGGCTGAGCATTGGTCAGAGTTGCATCAACATTCCTTCTGGGCAATGAGCAATATATCCCCGCCCCCCCTCAGAAAATTCAGCCCATTGTCTTCTTTTGTTGTATCGAAAAGACTAGCACTTAATTTTGTTTTGTTCATTGACGGAATGGTGTATCCGCTAGCCAGGTCAGCATTAATAGCCCATTCTTAATTACCCTTGAGAAGGTGGTGGTGAGCCACTACAGTCACTGTGGTATAGATACGCACACAATGTTGTTATTGGAGGAAGTTGCATGATTTTGACCCAGCGACAGCGACAGGGCGGCACGGTGGCACAGTGGTTAGCACTGCTGCTTCACAGCTCCAGGGACCTGGGTTCGATTCCCGGCTTGGGTCACTGTCTGTGTGGAGTTTGCACATTCTCCTCGTGTCTGCGTGGGTTTCCTCTGGGTGCTCCGGTTTCCTCCCACAGTCCAAAGATGTGTGGGTTAGGTTGATTGGCGATGCTCAAAATTGCCCTTAGTGTCTTGAGATGCGTAGGTTAGAGGGATTAGTGGGTAAATATGTAAGGATATGGGGGTAGGGCCTGGGTGGGATTGTGGTCGGTGCAGACTCGATGGGCCGAATGGCCTCTTTCTGTACTGTAGGGTTTCTATGAAAGAAAAACAATATATTTCCAAGTCAGGATGCTGTATGGCTTGGAGGGGAATTTGCAGATGGTGGTATTCCCATGCATCTGTTGCCCTTGATTGTCCTTTTAGGTGATCGAGGTCGCAGATTTGAAAGGTATTGTTGAAGGAAAAGATGATGAAAAAGTTGTGAGAAAAAGGTTTCAAGACCACTTCTAACATAATGTCAAGAATAAAATAGGAAAAATGCGAAGGAAAAACAGTCTTAGCTTAGAAACTCATTTAAGATGTATTTTTCTCCATTCATTCATACTCTTGTATACTTCTTCATTAAAATTAAATTTCCTAATCAATAGCAAATTGGAATAATATAACCTCGTAGAACTGAAATTCATCAGTTCAATGGACAATGCTCCTTCCTTAATGACTTTGTTGAACTTTGAACTTGTTAAAGTGGGAGTCATTCAAAAGATTTGACCTCTAATTTGGGTCATGCCAGTGTGCCACACATCAGACCTGCCTGATGAGGTTGGTGACATGGCCGCAGCAAATTAATTCATGGACCTCATTAGGGTAATGCAAGTGAGTTGTGACTACCATTCTGGCCCAGAGAAAACGTGACAACAGTGGGGTGGGAGCAGTAAAATCAGCCAGCCCTGTCATCAACCAAGGCTTTCAAGTGTATCTGTGTTAGGTAGAGGGGCAGAGACAGTCAGAATGGGGCTTTAGGGGTGGTAAGCCGCATGGGTCCACCATTTATGTGTGGAGTTAGGAAGAGTATTCCTGGTTCCATAATAATTCTATTAAATCTTTAAACTTACCTTTAGGGTGGTAGCCTCCAGTAGTTCCTTTATGGACTGCTGGTTTGAATGCTGCATGAGCTTCTGAAGAAACCGACTACCGATTGCATTGTGCAGTTCGGCAAAGGGGCCTGCAATAAGCATTAGGCCTCTCCCTCACTCCTCAAATTAGAATATACAAGTCGGAGATATGTGCCTTGGATGCTTACTGAGCTGCCCTAATTAACTTCAAATACAGAAGGGCTGTATCCCTTGGGCTCCAGTTTTATACATGTAAGATAAGTATGGTGCGATTCATCTCTATCCCATTAATTTGGCACTAACCTAGAAATAAACTTTTAAAATTTGGTGTTCAGGTTTTATTTGAAATGTGCCTCAAGGAAAAGGTACTGAAATCTCCTTTCAATTTGCTGTATGACACAAAACCAGTGGACACGTCACATTGTTCATCAGGACTGGGAAAGTTAGGAATTTGACTGGGGTTCATTTTTCAATGTCATTTTATATAGTTCAAATACCTCATGAGATTCCTAATTGATCCATCAAACATACTTTCCTAAACGTAACTGGATCCAGCTGTCATGTGTTAAAAGAATCTATTTTATGCAAGAGTCTGTTCCATATTTCTGAGATTGTGCTCATTTGCAATCAGTGTAGTCCATTTTGCCAATTTGTCAACTTTAATGCACTATCTAAATTTTTTAAATGTGATGAGAATGCATACATTATCCATTTGAATTGCATTTAAAGTAGATTATCAGTCATTCATAATATTTCTCGTTGCTTTATTTTGGATGGACCAAAATGATCTTTTTCATTCACTGGGACAAGAGGTTCTGCTGACATTTTGTACAACAATAAAAACAAAACTGTGGAATACAGCCACTGTATATAAATAAGACTCTTAATAAGCATGGCTTATGTGCTTTCTGAAGGTTAGCAAGGGACTGAAACTGAATTAATGCCTCCTGTTTGCGGACAGCTTTCCATTTCTTTAAACCCTGGAGCTTTCTAGTTTCTGTGTTAATGGAGGGACATGGATGAAAGATTGTGTTTTTCATAGTTGTACAGCAGTTTAAGATGGGATCATGCAAGATATCTATTATGCATTCACTCAAATATTTATACAGTGCAAAAGCACCCAAAATATAATATAAACATTTCAAATAATGCCTATTATTATGCTGATGGAAACTGAATTGCCCATTTCAAACGAAGTCCTGTATCTTTAAGTTATGAAATTGAGAAAAAGGAAAATAAGGATAACGTTCTGCAACAAGTTAATTGCAGCTATTCCTATTTTACTAAATATTTGTTGCTCCCCTTTAAACATTGCTTCTAAAGAAAGCAAAGGTTGTAGATACGTAAACCTTTCATGTTTTGGGTAGACTTGCTCTCTAAACTATCCAGTCACTTTTAAAGTTAGAAAAGTAGAAAATTCAGATGAATGATATATTTTTCCTCTGAACTAAGATGATTTGAAGGGAAAATGAAGCCTAGCTACATTAAAATGTGAGACTTTAGAGGGGATTTACATTAATTAGATCAGCTTTGCTTTAAGTCCTGGAGGATGATTCTGAATCTAGAATAATAAAAGTAAAATAAACATTTTGGCAGAGACAGCAGAAAGAAAGCTTATTGCCATGTTTATCAACATGCACCATTACTTAACTCATTCTCTTATTTCAGAATAGAATTCCTCTGACGCACATCGCTCCCTTTAGTGAAAAAAAACTGTTGATGGGAAAGTGCTAAAATTTTATTGGTTTAATATCACAAATGCCACCTTCTTCAAAGAAATTTTTAAAATATTTTATTTTTTATACCGTTTTATTTTTCTTTCAGCCACTTTTCAGATCTTTTGCCAAATACTGATTCACAGAAATAAAATGGAAGCTGGTTGTTATGGTAACTGTAATATGGTTGCTGCTCACTCTGCCAATATTTGTTTTCCGTTAAAAAAAAATCCCATCTTTCATGTTTTCTATTGAAGCAATGGCTATAGATGATGCTTTCTATAAGAAGTGACCATTTATTGGAGCTGTGCCATTTCTGTTCTGCCTCCATGACAGTGATATTGTTCAGAATATCAAATTCAGATTCAAATAATAGAACTGATACTGATGACATACTTTACATAATGTTGCAAGTTTTACTAGTACTGTGTGCACCATTTTCATATGTGCAATATATATTTTATGAACTGCGAAATGATGCAAAATATACTGGACAAATGTAAAATTTGGAATTAGGATAACTTACCTCATTGAATCAATTTTAAGTTGCTATGTTTATTTATTTACAAGTATTAGTGTGCACCATAATTTCACAAAAATTACCCTCATTTATTTTTACAAAATTACGTGGTTTAATGTGTATTTTGGTAAAATTATGCTGTATATACTTAACATTAAGTGGAGGCTCCCCCCCCCCTCCACCTGTTGCTGAAGAAGTCACTATCAAACTCACCCTTCTCCAAAGGCCCCATGGCCATTGAATGCTCTATGATTTGAGACGCATCTTCTGCCTGGAAACCCATTCACAGGGGCCCATAAATCTCTGCCAGAACCACACTTGGCCATTATTTTTCACCCTTAAACTATCTTCTAAATATCTTTAAATCCAAACGATAACTGTGGCTCGAAATTCTTCAGATCCTGGGGCGGCATGAGGCAGGGTGGAGTAAGATAAAAGGGAAAAGATGGATGGAGAAGTGGACAGAGTCTGGGAACATAAAGTCACCACCGAGAGAAGTCAGAAAGACTTGCTGATGGAGCCTAGGGCAGGGAGAGCTTGTTTCCAAATAGCAACCTGAGAACCAGGAGAAAAACCAGGAAATTCAGTTTGTTGTGGCAGAAGTAGGTTCTATCCGAAAAGTGTCCGTATGCTTGGGCATATCATTCTCCTTATAAAGGAAGCTGAATGACAGTATTGAATAAAAACTCCTGAGCCAGTGGCATCAGGCCTGTACGAATGTTGCCAGCTGCATTTTAGCCTTTTCTTCCTCTGGTGGGTGCTGAAAATGCAGTCATACTGCTGCAGGTGCCTTCTGATAATAAGAAATAAGATAATGCATCCTCACCTCAGACACTCTGGAGGAATCAACCTCACCACCACGCATATACTGGTGAAGTAGGTCGAAGGATTTTGGGACCATCACCTTTGCTATCACAAGGATAGAGGATTCTGTACCAGTGACGAGGTACATCCCTATTGTAGCTCAGAATTGTCCCAACGCCCACTGACAGCAAAATCTTTACCTCACTACTTACTCAAGCTTGGGAATGTTACCATCTTATTGCACTTGTTACTTGTAGATAAAATGGTACTGCCAGCTTGCTGCAAGCTTGTACCTGTCTATTAATATGATTCCTGTACCTGGAACATTCAAATTTGCACAATGGGTTATTTTCATGAAATTATGGGAAATGTAAGCTATTGTTATACAATATTTTCATGTAAGGTAACTGCGAAACTGTAAGTCCGACTTTATGTAAAAGCTTTCATTAAAATACCATGTTCTGTATAAACTCTTTGTATTATAGTGTTGAACTTCACCCCAGGAGGCCCAGATCTGTCGAGTTTCAATCTTTTGGAGTCATATTCCCTATTTTTGGTTGGAAAATGTAAACTGTTTCTGTACGTCCTACTCTTTGAAAATAAATGCATCTCTATATATTTAAATAGCCTTGTAATTCATCATCAAGTATCACTTTTAGTAATATACTGAGAGGCAAAGGGTCCTGCCTAAGACAGTCAGAAGCATATTATTGAAATGGTAATGACTTTTGACTGAAGCAACATTACCCCAAACATTGGGCAGGATCTTGAGTCTGCACTCTGTCTGCGAGATTGCCACGGGGGCCCAAGATCCAGAGGAATGCGGGAATTCCGAATCTCGTCAGCAAGATCTTGAGCTCCGATTTTCGCTGCCCCTTGCCAGTGACATAATCAGGTTCACACCCATAATAGACGAGAACCTATTTTGTATTCATTTCAATAACTTAAATCTAATTAAAGACCCCTTTACGATCCTCCCCCATGAGATCTTCAGATGCGTTGGCGAGGTATACAACAGGTTCACCCAGACATGAACCTGTCGTTGAAATCCCCCTGGGGACGCAAAGGTCACTATAGCTCCTGGGTGAGGGGGAGATGGGCAGGCAGTGCCCCTGGCACAAGTTGGCACTGCCAAGTTGGCATTGTCAATCCCAACCTGTGCCAGGACAGTGCCAGATCAGGCCCTGGGGGAGGAGGAGGGGGGGGGATCTCATATGCGGGGACTCCTATTTGTGGTCAGGCAGAGCAGGGGGAGGCACAAGCGAGCGATGGTGATGCTCTAAGAGATGGTGCAAACCATACCCACTCTTTCATTTTGCAGTTAAAGTGACAAGATCTGGAGAGAAAACTGGCCAGTGGAGCTGGAGGATTCCATGCCAGTTTTCTCACCAGAACCGCCAAATTCTCATAAGATTCTGCCCATTTCTTTCCTGAGCTTTCATCTGACAGATCCCTAAAATGTCCACCCCTTCAATGCTGTAAGCAGTAAGTCAGCCTTAAAAATTGCAGCCAATGATTTCAGATTGGAAGAATCGCAAAGTAATTCTGACTAGGGTCATATTAACAGATCACTGGTGGGAAAGTATGTGGTGGGGGGCGGGGGTTATAGCAAGAACTTTCAGGCCTGCAACTATAGACATGCACTCCTTTAATCTGCAGTGTTTAACCATTTGTAGGGCTTTTTGACAGCATGCTATGCAAATTGGCTGAATATTTCCAAAATATAACTTGAATTTTCACACTGGGAGAAATTCAGGACTGTCCACTTTTGATGTATCCACCTTCACCCCCCACATTGCTTAATTCTGGGAACAAATGGTGAGGTCTGGATATTGAACCCTGAACTTCATCAGACTGAAGAAGTACTGTAGGTGGAGGCCACAGAGGCGAGAACTGCAAGTTTGGGCCACTGGTAACTAGATAATTCCTGTGGGGATTCTGAGTGGGGCCTTGTGGTTGGGAAAAGAGATGATCAAGGCCTCAATGAGGGAGATATCAAGGGAATCAAGGGATATGGGGGGATGGGGGCAAGAGGGGATCAGGATATTAAATCTGATGATCAGCCATGATCAAAATGATTGGCAGAGCAGGTTCAAAGGGCCGAATAGCCTACTCCTGCTTCTAGTTTCTATGTTTCTATGACTTGAGGGAGGGAAAGATTGGGACCTTGTAAGGAGGAGGGAGAAACTGAAGATTGGTGGGGGTGTTGACAGGCTGGTTGATTTCCTTCAATGCTGTAACCAGTCTATGATTCCAGACCTAATAAATATCAGTTGTATTTTGCAAAGACTGATGGCTCATGTCTCAAAGCTCTTGCAATATGTTTTCCACCTTTGCCTCCGAACAGTCTCTGGCAACCTAAATTACAGCAATCAAATCTTTGGATGCACTAACTGATCAGAAAGTTTCTCTATCAGATGATGCGGATTGTGTCAAAACTGAGCCCAGATACCCATGTACTTTATCAAAGGCCTTCTCAGATGTTATTCTCCAATCTCATCCGTGGCTGCAAGTGAGAACAGAGAATTCAGCCAAAACTCCATTCACTTTCAGCGGCACTGGAGAATCCCAGCCACGAACAAGGACAAAGATTTCCAGTGATTGTTCAATGCCATGGCCCCTTCTATATCCATATCTGATCCCCTGAGATGGTCATCTATGCTTCCATGTGATTGTGATGCTCACCCAGAATTCTCCTTTTCAGAGCAGGACCCCAGATGGCTGAGTCCACGGATTTAAAAACCACTGGCTAACTCCTGACTCTGTTATCAGATCTCATTTTGAGGGTAATAAAGGAATAGTGGTAATGTCACTGGGCTAGCAATCCAGTGGTCCAGGTTAATGCTCTGGTGACATGGTTCAAAACCCACCACTGCAGCTGGTGGAATTTAAATTCAATTAGTAAAATCTGGAATCCAAAGCCAAGCTCAGTAAAAGTGACCATGGATGGAGTCGTGTTGGGGCCGTACCTGTTATCTGGAGAGTCAGCAAGAGTCCCCACTGCCTCTTTTTGGGAAGGTCCACCGAACTTCAAGCCATTCAGGCAGTGGTAAGGCAAGCAGCGGGCCTTCCCCTAGAATGAAGGCCAAGGGATGAAGGTCTCACCGAGAACTGCCAGCCTATCAGAGGTCAGCAGATCTTGTGCTCAGCAGTGACTAAGGGGAGGTGGTGGCCGCTATAGTAAAAACACCCACTGATGAAATGATAAAGGAAAAGAATTGAGGAAGCAGATAGCTTTGTCTGTATGATGAGGTCGCTAAATGTCCTACATTGCAGATTAATTCTGAATTAAAAGATTTAGTAATTAGTGTCCAAGTCATTTCCTTCCAGAGTATGTACTACATACTTAATAAATCTCCAGCCTCTCAAACAGAGGACAAATAAGTGCAGGATTCTGAAGCCTGCTGATCATTTCTTCAATCTGACTGCAGTTCTTCTTCATCCAGTGCTGACATTGCTCCTATAAGCAGTAGCAGGTCTTACATTAGGTTGCCTCATTAGGTCTTACTCCATGTATATTTTGTCCCCCTCCCTCTCTCGTTTGCCTTAATGAGAGCTAGCTCTCACCCTGTTTCTATTTCCCACAGCCCTCCCGCTGTAGGTGTGCACCCTGTATTTATACGTCCTGCCTGCCTCTATCCATGTGAATTCGCGAACCCAAACTTACAGCAGAGTCAGCCTTGCTACCTGAAGGTGTTCGAAAATCCTATCCCATCCAGTACCAATGGTGGCATGACATGGTGGGAATCTTGGTTCCTTTCTCCTATAAAAGCTAGCACTTTTTATCCTTTACTCATTTCTCAGTGCGGGAAACGCAAATCATGCTGATCTGTGAAGAAGTCACACAACAGCTCTCACTTTCATGGTGACTGTCTCCTGAACAACTACCATTCTCTGTGTGTTATACGTCCAGTATACCCTTGCAGCACACTTACTGCGCTGTCAGACACGCTAGATATTGTTAATTCAATATCAGGAGCTGAGGCAAAGAAGGTGAAATGCAATGCATCTTTTTATCATTTCATAGGTTTTTGTGCCTTGGTCAATTTACAATCATTAGATACTTTCACTGCTGTACAACGACCAATCCTTCTGCAATCTGAATCTTTGAATAAATTTGTATTTTCTGTACCAAATCTGTTTCCTTTGGAAATGTTCCAAAAAAAATCCATGCATTTGTATGTCTTTTGTTTAACAGTTGAGAATGGAACAACAGGGACTCCTAATACAAAAGTGAATCATGCTTTGGCATTATCCTTAGGTTCCAGTAGACAGTTTCTTCATCCTAAGTCTGCCATGGTGGTTATAATAAACACTGAATTTTATTGTTATGAGATAGATACTTTTGAAAGTACCATCAGAAGCTATAATCAGACCACTGGAAACAGCTTCAAACTCAATCTCTACTCTCTGCCATGATCTGAATGCATGGAGTATCCTCAATAAGGGAGAGGAATGAGAGGCACAAATAGAGGTAAATGGTTTAGATCTAATCGTCACTACCAAGACATGATTATGGTTGGGAAATAAATAATCATAGAATCATACAGTGCAGAAGAGGCCCTTCAGCCCATGGGGTCTGTACTGACACACGAGAAACACCTGACCTCACACCTAATCCCATTTCCCAGCACTTGTCCCATAGCCTTGAATGTTATAACGCGTCAAGTGCTCACCCAGGTATTTTTTAAAAGATGTGAGGCAATTGGCCTCTAGCACCCTCCCAGGCAGCACATTCCAGACTATCAGCACCCTCTGGGTAAAAAGGTTTTTCCTCACATTCCCCCTAAACCATTGCCCTTCACCTTGAATCTATGCCCCCTCGTGACTGACCCTTCAACTAAGGGTCAACTAAGCTGCTCCCTATCCAGTCTGTCCAAGCCCCTCATAATCTTGTACACCTCGATCAGGTTGCCCCTCAGTCTTCTCCGCTCCAGTGGAAACAACCCAAGCCATTCCAACCTCTCTTCATAAGAACAAAGAACAAAGAACAATACAGCACAGGAACAGGCCCTTCGGCCCTCCAAGCCCGCGCTGCTCATGTGCCCAACTAGACCATTCGTTTGTATCCCTCCATTCCCAGTCTGTTCATGTGGCTATCTAGATAAGTCTTAAATGATCCCAACGTGTCCGCCTCAATCACCTTGCTTGGCAGTGAATTCCAGGCCCCCATCACCCTCTGTGTAAAATACGTCCCCCTGACATCTGTGTTGAACCTTGCCCCCCTCACCTTGAACCCGTGACCCCTTGTGCCCGTCACCTCAGACCTGGGAAAAAGCTTCCCACTGTTCACCCTATCTATGCCCTTCATAATTTTATACACCTCTATTAGGTCGCCCCTCATCCTCCGTCTTTCCAGGGAGAACAACCCCAGTTTACCCAATCTCTCCTCATAGCTAAGACCCTCCATACCAGGCAACATCCTGGTAAACCTTTTCTGTACTCTCTCCAAAGCCTCCACGTCCTTCTGGTAGTGTGGCGACCAAAACCGGACGCAGTATTCCAAATGTGGCCTAACCAACGTTCTATACAGCTGCAACATCATATGCCAACTTTTATATTCTATGCCCCGTCCAATAAAGGCAAGCATGCCATATGCCTTCTTGACCACCCTCTCCACCTGTGCTGCCACCTTTAAGGATCTGTGGACTTGTACACCCAGGTCCCTCTGTGTGTCTATACTCCTGATGGTTCTGCCATTTATTGTATAGCTCCCCCTTACATTAGATCTACCGAAATGCATCACTTTGCATTTATCTGGATTAACTTCCATCTGCCATTTCTCCGCCCAATGTTCCAGCCTATCTATATCCTGCTGTATTCTCTGACAATGTTCATCACTATCCGCAACTCCAGCAATCTTTGTGTCATCCGCAAACTTATTGATTACACCAGCTACATCTTCCTCCAAATCATTTATATATATCACAAACAGCAGAGGTCCCAGTACAGAGCCCTGCGGAACACCACTCGTCACAGACCTCCAACTGGAAAAAGACCCTTTGACTGTTACCCTCTGTCTTCTATGGCTAAGCCAGTTCTCCACCCATCTAGCTAGCTCACCTTTTATCCCGTGAGATTTAACCTTTTGCACCAGCCTGCCATGAGGGACCATGTCAAACGCTTTACTAAAATCCATATCGACGACATCCACGGCCCTTCCCTCGTCAATCGTTTTTGTCATCTCCTCAAAAAACTCAACCAAATTTGTGAAGCATGACCTCCCTCGTACAAAACCATGCTGTCTATCGCTAATGAGATTATTCAGTTCTAAATGTGCATATATCCTATCTCTAAGAATCTTCCCCAACAATTTCCGTACCACAGACGTCAAGCTCACCAGCCTATAATTACCCAGGTTATCCTTGCTATCCTTCTTAAATAACGGGACCACATTTGCTATCCTCCAATCCTTTGGGACCTCACCTGTGTCCAGTGAAGAGACAAAGATTTCTGTTAGAGGCCCAGCAATTTCACCTCTTGCCTCCCTGAGGAGTCTAGGATAGATGCCATCTAGCCCTGGGGATTTGTCTGTCTTAATGTTTCCTAAAAAACCTAACACTTCCTCCCTTGTAATTGAGATTTTTTCTAACGGGTCAACACGTCTCTCTGAGACAATACCAGTCAACATGTCCCCCTTCTTTGTGAATACTAATGCAAAGTATTCGTTTAGGATCTCTCCTACTTCCTTTGGTTCTAAGCATAATTCCCCTCCTTTGTCCCTGAGAGGTCCGATTCTTTCCCTAACAACCCTCTTGTTCCTAACGTATGTATAAAATGCCTTAGGATTCTCCTTAATCCTGTCTGCCGAGGTCATTTTGTGATCCCTTTTTGCCCTTCTAACTCCCTGTTTGAGTTCTTTTCTACTTTCTCTGTATTCCTCCAGTGCTCCATCTGTTTTTAGCTGCCTGGACCTCATGTATGCCTCTTTTTTCTTTTTGGTTAGACCCACAATTTCACTGGTTATCCACGGCTCCCGAATCCTACCTTTCCTATCCTTCCTCTTTACAGGCACATGCCTGTCCTGCAGTCCTATCAACTGCTCCTTAAAAGACTCCCACATGCCAGATGTGGATTTACCCTCGAACAGCCTCTTAAATGTTCCATCCTAGGCAACATCCTGGTGAATTTCCTCTGCACCCCCTCCAGTGCAATCACATCCTTTCTATGGGGTGGCACAGTGGTTAGCACTGCTGCCTCACAACGCCAGGGGTCCGGCTTGGGTCACTGTCTGTGTGGAGTTTGCACATTCTCCCCGTGTCTGCGTGGGTTTCCTCCGAATGCTCCGGTTTCCTCCCACAGTCTGAAAGACGTGCTAGTTAGGTGCATTGACCTGAGCAGGTGCTGGAATGTGGCGACTAGGGGAATTTCACAGTAACTTCATTGCAGTGTTAATGTAGGCCTTACTTGTGATTAATAAATAAATAAACTTCCTATAATGTAGCGACCAGAACTGCACACAGTACTCTAGCTGTGGCTCATCAAAGTTCTACACAACTCCAACATGACTTCCCAGCTTTTATGATCTATGCCTCAATTGATAAAGGCAAGTGTCCCATCTGCATTCTTCACCAGCCTACTAACATTCCTTCTGCCTTCAGAGGGTACATTACATTTCGATATGTTGTGTCGATTATAACAAAATCCAGGGTACATAACATTTCGAAAGACAGGCAGAATGGAAAAAGAGGTGGGATAGCCCTGATATAATGTTATAATTTGTGAGAAATTATTTTGATTTAGAAAATCAGGAATAGAATCATTTTGGGGGGAGATTAGGAATAGCAAGGGTCAGAAAACACTCATGGGAGTATTTTCTAAGTTCCATAACAGGACACCATTCATTGGACAGTGCATTAAACATGAAATGATTGGAGTCTGTAACAAAGACAATGTAATAATTGTGGTGAACTTTACTCTCCATTTAGACCGGACCAGTCAAATTGGCCAAGTTGGTCCAGAAAAAAAGCTGATCGAATGCTTTTGTGACAGATTCCTGGATCAATATACTATAGAGTTAACTAGGGATAAAGCTATTTTAGATGTACTATTGTGTAATGAGGCTGATGATGCAAAGGTAAGTGGGATGCAAGCTGTGAGGAGAACAAAAGATGCTGCAAAGAGATAGAGGCAGGTTAAGTAAGTAAGTAAGAAGATGGTTGATGGAATGTAATGTGAGGTAAATGTGAGGTTGTTCACTTTGCTCATAAGAATAGGAAAGTAGAATACTTCTTTAAACAACTGAAGCTTGTGAATGTTGATATTCAGAGAGACTTGGATGTACTCGGACAAACAACACAAACGTCAGTATGCAGCTTCAGCAAACAATTAGGAAAGCAAATGTCATGCCCTTTATTGCAAGAGGACTCGAGTACAAAAATAATGAAATCTTGCTGCAATTGTACAGGCTTTAGTGACACCACTCCTGGGATACTGTGTGCAGTTTTGGGCTCCATATTTAAAGATGGATGTGCTTACATTAGGATGCAGCACAGCAAAGGTTCGCAAGACTGATGCCTGGAATGAGAGGGTTATCCTGTAATGAGAGGTTGAGTAAATTTGGCCATATTCTCTGGAGTTTATGGCAAGTGATCTCATTGAAACATTCAGGATGATGAAAGGGCTTGACAGTGGTGGTTCACCCTGATGGGGAATCGAGAACAAGGAGGCACAGTTTCAGCATAATGGACCAACTGTTTAGAACTGAGATGAGGAGAAATGTCTTCTTTAAAGGGTTCTGAATCTTTAGAATTATCTACTGCATCATTGGATGCCCCATTATTGCATATATTTAAGGCTGAAATAGACAAATATTTGGCCTCTCAGGGAATCATGGGATATTAGGAGTGCTTGGGAAAGTGGAGGTGAAACCCAAGATCTGTGATGATCACCTTAAATGGTGAAGGAAGCTTGATTGACTGTATGGTCTTAGAATCATGGAATCCCTACAGTGCAGAAGGAGGTCATTCAGTCCATCAAGTCTGCACCATATCTCTGTCAGAGTATCTTACCCAGGCCCTCTTTCATTGCCCTATCCCCACAAACTCATACATTTACCATAGCTAATCTATCTAACCTATGCATCTTTGGACACCAAGGGGCAATTTACCATGGCCAATCCACCAAACCTGCACATCTTTGGACTGTGGAAGGAAACCATGTTCGTATTTCCTGTGTTCTTATATTCCCTATAGCAGAGGATTTTCCAACCATTCACAATTGAATAATGGTTGGAAAATCATCAGCAATGCAGCACAAATTTCTGATTTTCAGTCTCATTGGCAAAATATCTGAGCATGTAAAGAAAGCTTTATATTGGAACAGGAGCAAGCCAATTGCCCCCTTGAACCTGCTCCAGCATTCAGGTCATGGTTGATCTGTATCTGAACACCAATAAACCCACCTGCCCCAAAATGCCCTTACCTAACAATATATACCAACCTTAATTGCAAAAATTTCAATTGACCTAGCCTCAACAGCCTTTTGGAGAAGAGATTCGAGATTTCTAATACCTTCTGTGTAAAGAACTGTTTCCTGACAACACCCTTGAAAGGCCTAGTCCTAAGTTTTAGATGATGTTTGCTTTTTCTGGACTCACCACCAAAATGTGATAGGTTTTCCCTATCAACTCTGTCCTGTCAACTCCTTTAATTAACTTCAATAAGCCAATTCAATTAACTCATAATCTTCTGTACTCAAGGATAGAATTTTCCCTACATTCAGCAAAGGCCCATGGTGAGCGGGAAAAGTGGCATTTATCCCGCTGGCAGGTTTTCATGTCATATTGTTAGCCGCTGAGTTCAGGCCATGGGATTCATGCTGGCTTCGTGGCAGGCCCCTCTGATTCACCCACCCCACCATCACCTCAGTGTGTTAACCATTGGGGTGCTCCATTTAGAGGTTGCCCCAGTGCTCACTTCACCTTTGTCCATGGCAACGAATAGCTCGCTCTCCCACACACATCTTCATCTCCCCTGTGATCGTGTCCTCATAGCTGCAAGGAAGTTTGCCCCCAGGCTTTCAGATGCCTCCCTCATCAGACTACTGGATGCAGTGGAGGTGTGATGTGACATCCTCTACCCACACACAGGAAGGACACCACTGAACCAGGACACCAAACCTGCATGGGAGGTGGTCAGCGTCAACGCCTTGCAAAAGAGGACAGGCATCCAGTCCAATGCCACTAAAGAGTGAATGATCTCCAGCATGAATCTCATGGCCTGAACTCAGCTGCGAACAATATGATGTGAAAACCTGCCAGCGGGCTAAATGCCACTTTTCCCACTCACCATGGGGCCTTTGTCAAATACAGGGAAAATTCTACCCATGAGTACAGAAGATTATGGGTTCATTGAATTGGCTCTTTGAAGGTGATTAAAGGAGTTGACAGGACTGAGTTGATAGGAAAACCTATCATATCTCCGTTCTGCCAGAGTAGGTCACCCTTCTCATCACTCTCAACTCACACACTCAGACATCCATTACATATCCACAGGGATCTCACTCACTGCCAGCTCAGGGGACACCACCACTCACTCTCCCACACACATCTTCATCTCCTCTGTGATCGTGTCCTCATCATTTCACTGCTCCCACTCATCATCCACACAGGCCAGGCATCCTTAGCATCTGTCGTGGCCCACATCCTTCATCTGTTCTCACGCAGAACAAGCTGACACATAATAAGAGGGAGCGATCCCAGACAGGAAGAGGGATGCCCAGATTGAAAGTCCTGACTCACTTTGTGGAGTGAGCCTTCCAGCTGGCCAGGACCGTTGCTATGCCAACTGTGAGCTGGCCAGTGATAAGTCAAGCAAGGGTCCAGAATACATTATCCTTTACACAAAACTGATGTGAGTCATGTCTCTTAGATCTGAAGGCCCGTGCCATGCACTAATGAAAACTCCCTCCTCCGGGGAGCAATCCAGCTCCAGTACCAGCTCAGATGATTTCTTCAGATGTTGACATAGGAAAACCATTGCAGCTTTCACCCACACCCTCCACCATCGCAGAGATACACATCTCAACAGAGTCGAGTTCTAGAGAGGCCTCAGGGTCACAAATAGGAGAGCGTCTTACTCTGATTCAGAGCAGGCGGAGGCAGGGATGTCCCAGGGTGCTAGCATGTGGAAGACATGAATCTGCTGAGTACCAGTCAGGTGATGGAACCTTCAGCTTGGTAGCACTAGACCCTTTGCCGGTTCCCCTTCCAAGTATTTCCTGGAAACCCAAGGCTTCTCCTGGAAGCCCAAGGCCACACTTGAAAACCCCAAGTATTTCTTGGTGTCCTCTTACCCCTCTGAGTCAGCAATGCTGCTTTGCAAGCTGTGCGCTCACCTCTGAACTCCCTTGGAGTTCAGCTTTCCAAGTGCATTGCTTTTGAAAGCAGTCGTGAATCGCACCATCATGACATCATGTTGTGACAGGTGGACATTTGAATGGCAGGGTTTGATTCCTGTGGGAAGGCCTGATAATGAGATGGAAATGAATCAAAATGAATCTCCTGACATTGTATGGCGGGAAACCCATTACGTCACTGGTGGGGGGAAAGGGCGTTCACGATGAAATTTGCCATCGACCTAAAACCATTCAGGCCTCTCACAAAGATTTTCCACCACCATTGCCAAACCTGCTCGAAAAGAACAGGAATGGAAAATCCTGGTTCTAATCTATATTAAATCTGTGTTAAATTGCATGTCAATTGTGTTTACTTATATACAGGAAAAAGACTTAATTGGGATTTACTTAAGCACATATAAAGAGGCACCTTCTGAAGTTGTGTGTAGGTGAATTCGAAGGGATGTGTGCTTGAAATGTTTCACTCTGTAAATATGTTCAAGGCTGAGTAAAGATTGATCCCAGTATTCTCCTTCACCAGCTAACTTTTTGGATTAGAACAAACTTCCCCAAATATAAAGTATTTTAAGGAGTTCAATACAGATCAGCCATCCATTATACACCCACCTCATGGAAAGGAAAGTTTAATTGACATCCGACTCAATGCTAGTTGGTCAGCGCTCACTTCAAAATTGAATTTTGCCTCCATATAATCTGCAATCATTCCTTGGTGTTAGGTACTTTGAGGTTGGTATGTGGAGTCTTGACAGTTTCTTGTAATGTTCTGGACTCTTGGGAAGTGTGTTATATAAAAAATCCCTCTGTTTTCTCTCCAGTTAGTGTCTCCTTTCCATTATGATGAAGGTATTTCTAACAAACAAAGCAGCATTTTTTGTTCTGGGTTCAAGACCCCGATATCAGGTGCATTTCTAGGTGAGCGTCTGACACTCAACATGATTTGTGTTTTACTCTCGTGTTTGTACAAACATGAAGTCTCAGCATGATCTTTAATGAACAAGCCCAGAAGTGACCAGGTTGCATGCCTGCTGTCCAATTGAATTTGGCAGGTAGGCTCTGTGGTAAACCACTGTTAAGCTTATTGCCTGTGTGTGTGTGTGACATGCCTGGGCATGCCCCTGCTGGCCCTGCCTGACACTCCTTCCTCCCCTGGTCCAGGTATAAAGGTGGCTGCTCCCAACCCCGCTGCCTCAGTTGCTGGACCAGTTCATCAGCATGGGTGTGCTCCAAGTCTTTTGCGAATAAAAGCCTATTTGTTCTTGCATACAAACTAGTCTTTGCTTGATTGATAGTGCATCAATTTTATTCGCAAAAAGTTTTGGGATGGAGCAGATACTAAAACCCGATAGATCAGAATTGGATCCTCAAGCCATAGGAGTCTCTAACAGCTTCGATCACTGGCTGCGATGTTTCGAAACTTTCCTCACCGCCTCTGCCTCCATCGTCCAGACCGAAACCGACAAGCTACACGTGCTCCATGCCGGGGTAAGCGATCAAGTATTCTTGATGATTAGAGACGCTGAAACTTACGAGAATGCGATCGAACTTTTAGAAGGCCAGTAAAACAAACAGACTAATGTAATCTACGCCAGACATCTTCTGGCTACTCGCAGACAACAGCCAGGAGAATCGGGTGATCAATTCCTGCGTGCGTTGCGAGCACTTGGCAGGGCCTGCAACTGCAAGGACGTAACAACCGCCCAAAACACTGAGGACTTAATCAGAGATGCCTATGTCACGGGTATCAGGTCAAACTATATCCGACAACGACTGCTGGAACAGGGTGGGCTGGATCTATAAAAGACTGTGGCGCTTCCCGACTCATTAGAGGTGGCCTTCCCTAATCTCGAGGCCTATACCCCCGACCACGGGGGCGCATCGTGGACGCTGCAGTCGCCGCCACCTCTGTACTCGGGAGGGCCGCAGGCCTACGCCATGCTACGTCCCACCAATGACCCGACCGCTGCGGCAGTCTCTGGAGGCCCGAAGTGCTACTTCTGCGGCCTGGGGAAGCACCCCCGTCAACGCTGCCCGGCGAAGGATGCGATCTGCTCCGGGTGTGGAAAGAAGGGCCATTACGCAAAGGTATGCAGGGCGAAGTCGACCTCCAAGCCCAGTAGCGCCACGTGTGAACCGCCATCTTGGACACCTTCAGCCGCGTGTGAGCCGTGCGGGCCGCCACCTTGGACGCCTTCAGCCGCGTGCGAGCTGTGCGGGCCGCCATCTTGGACGCCTTCAGCCGCATCGCAAAATCCAACGGTGGCTTCGGTTACGCTGGACCAATCCAGGCCTCACGAACTCGCCAGGTCCATGATGGACATCGAGGTAAACAGTTGCACTACAAACTGTTTATTTGACTGTGGGAGTACAGAGAGCTTTATTCACCCTAACACAGTGAGTCACTACGCCCTTTCAGTACTGCCAGTGAAGCAAACGATCTCCATGGCTTCAAAGTCCCACTCGGTGGTTGTCCTCGGGTACTGTGTGGCGACCCTGACTGTACGGGGCACGGTGTACAAAAATTTCAGGCTCCTCGTGCTGCCACAACTCTGCGCTGCCGTACTCCTGGGGCTAGATTTCCTGTGTCACCATGGAGTATAATGGGCCTTTTCCCCCGCTCTCTGTTTGCAATCACCAGTTCTTAGATCGCCCACCGCACACCACCTGCAGCCTCTCGACCCTTAAAGTCGCCCCTCCCTCACTGTTTGAAAATCTCACCCCCGACTGCATGCCCATCGCCACCAAGAGCAGACGGTACAGTGCTGGAGACAGGGTTTTTATCAGGTCCGAAGTACAACGGCTCCTAGGGGAGGGGATCATTGAGGCCAGTACCAGCCCCTGAAGAGCCCAAGTAGTAGTTGTTAAGACTAGGGAGAAACATCGCATGGTCATTGACTACAGTCAGACCATTAACTGCTACACGCAGCTGGATGCATACCCCCTTCCCCGCATATCTGACATGGTTAATTAGATTGCGCAATATCGGGTGTTCTCCACCATCGATTTAAAACCTGCATACTACCAGCTCCCTATCTGCCCGGAGGACTGCCAATATTCTGCCTTCGAGGCGGATGGCCACCTCTACCACTTCCTTCCTTTGGCGTCACCAACAGGGTCTCGGTTTTCCAGCGTGAGATGGACCAAATGGTAGACCAGAACGGGCTGTGGGCCACCTTCCCGTACCTGGATAACGTCACCATCTGCGGCCATGATCAGCAGGACCACGACTCCAACCTCCACAAATTCCTCCACACCGCCGCACTCCTAAATCTGACCTATAATAAGGAGAAGTGCGTATTCCGCACACACCGCCTCGCCATCCTTGATTGTGTTGTGGAAAACGGGGTCATCGGTCCCGATCCCGACCGCATGGGTCCCCTCCTGGAACTTCCCCTCCCCACCAGCCTCAAAGAACTGAGGAGATGCCTGGGCTTCTTCTCGTATTACGCCCAGTGGGTCCCCAATTATGCAGATAAGGCCTGTCCGCTCATCAAATCCACCTCTTTTCCCCTGACGGCAGAGGCCTGCCTGGCCTTCGACCGCATCAAAGCAGACATCGCGAAGGCCATGATGCACGCTGTAGACGAATCCATCCCGTTCCAGGTGGAGAGCGATGCGTCTGACTTCGTTCGCCCTAGCCGCCACCCTTAGCCAGGCGGGCAGACCCATGGCCTTCTTCTCATGAACGCTCCAAGGCCCTGAAATTCGACACTTCTCTGTCGAGAAGGAGGCCCAAGCCATAGTGGAAGCTGTACGGCACTGGCGCCACTACTTAGCTGGTAAATGATTCACCCTACTCATGGACCAACGGTCAGTTGCATTCATGTTTAACAACACGCAGCGGGGCAAGATCAAAAATAATAAAACATTGAGGTGGAGAATCGAGCTTTCCACCTACAATTACGACATCTTATACCGGCCCGGGAAGCTCAATGAGCCCCCAGACGCCCTGTCCTGGGGAATATGTGCCAGCGCGCAAATAGACCAATTGCAGACTCTCCACAACGACCTCTGCCACCCGGGGGTCACCAGGTTTTTTCACTTCATTAAAGCCTGTAACCTGCCCTCCTCCATTGAGGAAGTCAGGTCTATAACCAGACACTGCCAGGTCTGCGCAGAGTGCAAGCCGCATTTCTATCGGCCAGACAGAGCACACCTCATAAAGGCCACCCGCCCTTTCGAACGCCTAAGCGTCAACTTCAAAGGCCCCCTCCCCTCTCCTGACCGCAACATATACTTCCTCAATGTCATTGACGAATATTCACGTTTCCCCTTCGCTATTCCCTGCCCGGATATGACCTCGGCCACGGTCGTCAGGGCCCTGCACAGCCTCTTCACTCTGTTCGGTTTCCCTAGCTATATTCATAGTGACCGGGGATCATCCTTTATGAGTGATGAGCTGCGACAGTACCTGCTCTCCAAAGGCATAGCCTCGAGTAGGACCACCAGCTACAACCCCAGGGGGAACGGACAGGTAGAGAGGGAGAACGCGACAGTCTGGAAGGCCGTTTTACTAGCTCTGAGGTCTAAAGGTCTTCCAGTCACCCGCTGGCAAGAGGTCCTCCCTGATGCACTACACTCGATTAGATCACTCCTTTGCACAGCTACCAATGCTACCCCTCACGAAAAAATGTTTGTTTTCCCCAGGAGGTCCTCCTTGGGGACCTCACTACCGTCGTGGCTGACGTCCCCAGGCCCTGTCCTGCCTCTGGAAGCACATGAGGACCCATAAGTGGGACCCCTGGGTCAAAAGGGTCCAGCTCCTCCACGCCAACCCCCAATACGCCTATGTGGTGTACCCCGACGGGCAGGAGGACACGGTCTCCATTCGAGACCTGGCACCCGCAGGTGCCCCAGGGACCACGACGACCCACAACCCCACACCCCCAACCCCCGTATACAGCACGCCTGAGCCCCAGGAGCCGCCACCACACACCCGACAATCGGAAGGGACTACAGACGACTCGAGCGACTATGGCCTGGCGCCTGAACCAACACCGCGGCCACCGGAACCGACACCACAACCGGCACTACGGCGGTCGCAGCGGCAGATCAAGCCCCCAGAGAGACTGAATTTGTAAATTTGTAATTCTGTAAATATCATTCCACCCACCTCACCCCCGCCAGACTCTTTTTAAAAGCAGGGGGTGAATGTGGTAAACCACTGTTAAGCTTATTGCCTGTGTGTGTGACATGCCTGGGCATGCCCCTGCCAGCCCTGCCTGAGACTCCTCCCCACCTGGTCCAGGTATAAAGGTGACTGCTCCCAACCCCCCTGCCTCAGTCGCTGGACCAGTTCATCAGCATGGGTGTGCTCCAAGTCTTTTGCGAATAAAAGCCTATTTGTTCTTGCATACAAACTAGTCTTTGCTTGATTGATAGTGCATCAGGCTCCTAAGGCTGAAGGGTCATAGAAATCATAGAAACCCTACAGTGCAGAAGGAGGCCATTCGGCCCATTGAGTCTGCACCGACCACAATCCCACCCAGGTCCTACCCCCACATATTTACCTGCTAATCCCTCTAACCTACGCATCTCAGGACTCTAAGGGGCAATTTTTTAACCTGGCCAATCAACCTAACCCGCACATCTTTGGACTGGGTCAATAGGAGGTGGATGTTGCTGATGTAGGGAAAACCTTCCACTGGACAAATAGCGGCCATAACTGAGCTCCTGGGGCCATGGTGGGTGCTGGGACGGGGTGAGGGGGGTGCTCTTCTAGCACCTCACCTTCTGGCAGCTTCCAACTCCTGGCTGTGTTCCAGCTTCAGCAGGGGCCCAAATGCAAAGAAATGTTAATAGGTTTAATTGGGCTCATTGGCTGCCGACTGCTTGCAGGTGGGTTACTATCATTCCCCACCATTAGCCCCCCCCACTGGCCCACTTACCAATCCTGACTGAATGAAAATGGCCCGGATGTGGGAAGGTGGCAGGCGACTAGCATACTGGCCGGTTGCAGAAATTGAGGGCCTGCTGCCCCCAGTCCTGTCTCTTCAAGTGAATGACATTCCAGCCTATGAAGCCTGTCAATTGTTTTATGCAGGCATAAAATGCAGACTGGGAACACACAGCTAAATGCCCAATATTCACATCCAGCAGGTGAGACTTTCTGTCGCGAGGGCAAATTTATAAATGGTTTCTTTTTGTTCGGCCTATGTTGCCCTTTGAGGGACAAGATAAATAAAACAGTATATCGCATCAGGTTCTACAGATTGAAGATTCCTAACTGTCTCCATTACTTAAATTTGTTTCACTTCCAGATCCCTGTGGGTGTAGGCTGTCAACTTCAATAAGAGAACTCCCCAAGTTTTAAAATTCACCATGAGATATAACCTTGAGGATATACAATCCATAAAAGGAGCCGTGATTGCTTTGTAACATAAAGATAGATTCATATGGATAACTGTGAAAGAATCTCACAGCTGACTTCAAAGCCAAGGATTTATATTCTGTTGTGGAATAATTTCTTTCAGCCTCATTTAAATTTCTACTGACATAAAAAAAAACTCCTCCTTCTCTGCCAGTCCATTTTCACTTGAAACAAAACCTTCAAGACTGGTTGCTCAAATATTAATTTCTAAACAAAAATGTCAGATGTGATGCTTACCTTTTTGAAATCATTAAGAGAGGTTTGTCTTTATGAGTCAACTAATAAAAATGTACAATTATTTCCGGGTTAAAAAAGTAAGACATCTTAGAAAAGGCTAATCTTGAGAAAGGGTGGTCCTAAGAAACAATGGGCAGTATTTAATGGAGGCATTGAGGATCTTGCCAGCTGGCTGGAGAGCAGCAAGAGCCTCACGTTGCCTCTGTTGGAGAAATGGGAGGCAATGGACTAGTGGTATTATCGCCAGACTATTAATGCAGAAACTCAGCTAACGCTCTGGGGACCCAGGTTCGAATCCCTCCACGGCAGATGGTGGAATTTAAATTCAATTAAAAAAAATCTGGAATTAAGATGAGTGTGAAACCATTGTCGGTTGTCAGAAAAACCCATCTGGTTCACTAATGTCCTTTAGGGAAGGAAATCTGCCGTTCTTACCTGGTCTGGATTACATGTGACCACAGAGCCACAGCAATGTGGTTGACTCTTAACTGCCCTCTGAAATGGTCCAGCAAACCATTCAGTTTCAAGGCCGACTTGGGATGGGCATTAAATGCTGTGGTCCCTCCATCAACCATTGAGTTCCTTTGAACAGGGGACACCTCTGGAGAATGCAAGCAACCCTGCACAGGTTTGCCTGTCATGCTTCCGATATGCCGAGGCCCCCACACACATACTGGCAATTCAGCACTGTAAGCTAGGGCTATCAAAATGATGGATAACATGATTGCGAACACCAGCTTCTGTAGCAATGAGGTTATCGAGGTCTCTCCTTAATTTTTATCAGCAGCAAATAAAACCTCAGAACTCCAGGCAAGATATCACATCATTGTCTGGCTTTGGACTCAAGAAAAATAGCACCTCCAGCTGCTATGTAACATCAATTGTGGTGGGTGTGATTTCTACAGTATACATACAGCATCAATTCAGCGAAATGCGAGCTGGTTGTGATTTTCACCGTATGCATTCACAATCTTCGAGAGCAGGAATGGAAAATCTCTAAAGGGTGGGGAGGAAGTTTCAGAAAAAATCCGTCAGAAGGAATCATACATTTTAATGGGAACAGAAACACTCCTCATATTTGTATAGCTAAAGATGGAAATTGCACTCCACTTGCCTTTTTTTAATGACGTCTTGCCCAAAGATGTGTGGGTTAGGTGAATTCATAGAATCATAGAAACCCTACAGTGCAGAAACAGGCCATTTGGCCCATCGGGTCTGCACCGACCACAATCCCACCCAGGCCCTATCCCCATATCCCTACATATTTTACCCGCTAATCCCTCTAATCTACGCATCTCAGGACACTAAGGGACAATTTTAGCATGGCCAATTAACCTAACCTGCACATCTTTGGACTGTGGGAGGAAACCGGAGCACCCGGAGGAAACCCACGCAGACACGAGGAGAATGTGCAAACTCCACATAGACAGTGACCCAAGCCAGGAATCGAACCCAGGTCCCTGGAGCTGTAAAGCAACAGTGCTAACCACTATGCTACCGTGCCGCTCCGTTGCCATGTTAAATTGCCCCTTAGTGTCAGGGGGGCTAGCCAGGGTAAATACATGGGATTTTGGGGATAGGATCTGGGTGGGATTGTGGTCAGTGCAGATTCGATGGGCCAAATGGCCTCCTTCTGCGCTGTAGGATTTTATGATTCTATGATGTTATCAAGCGCAGAACTCTCCCAAAAAATTTCTCAGGGCGGGATTCTCCAAGCTTTTTTGTCCCGCTCTCCCCATTGTCAGTGAGAATGGAGAATTTGGCGCTCAGCCAAAACTCCAATCACTGCAGTGGCACTGGAGAATCCCAGCCGCAGATGAGGTCGGAGGATTCTGGCGTAAGTGTTGTCCCCAGCGGGAAAACCAGTGAGATTCCTACAGGGTGCTTTGATTCACGATTCGCAATTCAACCACACTTGGACATTTTTGTGGTGCCTCGAGAGATTCTTATTGAATTCTCCCACACCCAGAATTTATTCTTGGAGTTGTGACCTAAAGACGGCAGAGGTTAGCGATCCCCTATCCAGACAACTCTACAAAGCACCCCCCACCTATTCACTGAAGCCTGTGCCCCACTCCCCCACTCACATAAATCACGGCTTCCCTCCCAGTGAGCAACATCCTGCTATGGGGTCGCCTAAGGCTGCCCCCCCCACCCATTCAGGCCCCTCCCAGCCCATCTTAGGCCTCCCCATTCAGGAGCCCCCCAGACCTTCCCCCTTCAATAGTGCCCAGCCCCCAATGCTCCACCCTGCAGGAGCCCCCATGTTCCTCATTCAGCCACACACACCACCCCCCCCTCACCTTGGCACTGCCAACCTAGCACCCTGGCACTATCAGTGCCAGGTGACTACCCACAGGCTTCAATAGCCTCTGAGCACATGCAACCCTCCTCCATCCCCACCCTCAGTGTGGCCATTATGACTGGTGTCACATACCTGTGTGGAGACCAGTAGTGATTCTCATCAGGTTCCCGCTGTGCTCAAAGGTTGGAGAGTTGCAGGAGCCAGGAGAATCTGTCTCCAAACTGATCTTGCATATTTAAATGAATATTTAAATATGTTAATCTGGTTCACGCCCTCGCTGTGTAAGATTCTGTCCTTCAAAAATACTTAATTACCTGTGAAGCGTCCTGAAGTTGTGAAAAGTACAAAATAAATGTTAGATACTGTAGATCACGACCCCATTTTTACAATGTCATAGATCATGTTCAGGTTTACAGTCGGCATATAAATTAACTCAACTTTTCTGCTAAGTAATGTTATACTTGCATTAGGAGTCAGCCTCAATTTTGTGCTTTAGGAATGCATATTTTACTCACCTTGTAAATTGGCACTTGTTGGCACTTGAATAAAGCAGACAATATGGGCTGAGTTGTCAAAAAGATGCACGGGAGTTTAAGTCATAGCCACATGGAACAGACCATCTGTGATGAATATGACCAGAATTAGTCCTCTGGCAAAAAGAATGCAGTGTGAAGCTAGTTTTCAAACTAAAAATCAATTGGTAACTTGTCCAGTAAGTGTGCTGCAGTGAGAATTTTGTGTTAGTGAATGGAAGAGGAAAGAATCTGCCCTGAAGATGTCTGAGACCAAATGCACCATGAGAACTGGAACCAGACATTGACCTGATCTTGAGAAGCATGTTTTGAAATGGGTTCCTTAAGATTGTCAGAATGGTTACATCGTCACCAGAAATGCAATGCGTACATGCACATTTATGTGGGCCAAATCAAACCTCGAGTCCAGCAAAGATTTCAGAGCAGGAGCTAGTTGATGTAACTGGTTAATGGAATGAAAATGCCTCATGTTACAGCAGAAGGCCAAGATCGCTCAAAGACTACCAAAAGTACACACTGCCAAAATTACCAGTCTGCACTGCTTCATCATTAGACAATGGCAAAAACATGAGTACCCATGAAATCACATCGGTCACATAGATGAAACACTCATGAATTTCAATACGTCCAGTAGCTGAACTATGGAGTGACAAGGTTTGAAAACTGTTCCAATGAAAACCACAGGACATGAAAAGACAAGATTCACGGAGTGGAGTTGGGGATTTATTATGTGTGGAATAGACATTCTACTGGCTTACACAATGTTCAATTCCCATATAACCAATGAGGTTAAAAAGTCCCTGTGAAGAAATAACACCTAAATTGCAGTTACAATAGGGAGTCTTACAATCGTATCTCATGTCAACATTAAATGGATGGTTGATGGAGAAACAAATCTTCAGAAAGAATACGTGTACTGATCTGTCTGATGTTTTGTCAGGATTTATTACCAAATTGTGAGAAGGTTTTAATGCACAAACTTGTCATAGATTATAGGGATAGTTAAGTAAAATATAGAGATTAGGTAGAAATAATTTATAATTAGCACATTATTGTTTAGAATTAAGAAAATGGTTGCAAGCTAATAGACAACAATTTTACCGAGAAATCTTTTCACACATGCACATAGCAGCACTGAACTTAATTAAAAACAGCTCTAAATGTAATTAAAGTCAGATAACATTACTTGGTGTTGGCAGCATCCACTGGAATTCTGGTGCTGCTGCCTTTTTTGTAAATAGGTAACAATGAAGATAATCCTTTCACAATTTTAATGCTTTATTCACGACCAAATTAATTTTTAAAAAGGTGATAACACACATTAGCGATAGTTCAGTCTGGGATTTGGTATTGATACCTGGTGTCAGAAGACATTCTTAAAATTTAGCTCAGTGTGCCATGAAAGATGATTGGGCTTCAAAAAGTCAGAATTGAACAGACACCTGACACTGAAGACAGATGCTATAAGAATTTACTAAGCTAGTAAAAAAAACTTTAACAATCACTATTTCTGGGTTAAAGGTTTAAAATCACATTCTGAAAATACAGAAGCAAGTGAAATTAATTAGGGTTGATATTAGAACGCATCACAACATTTACTGACCAGATACATGTTCATATAGTAATGTCATCGCCAACAATTAAATAACAGTGAATTATATGGGATGATCATAAGGGAGGAGTTTAAACAAGCAACCAGAACCCATTGCTGCCAGAAATTATGCAATTCAGTTTAGTGGGGTATGAAGATACAGGCTTTCCTCCAGAAAATAAGTATTGATAAAGAGTTTAAGATGCTGCTCAGGTTGTTGAAGAATTGAACACTTTAAACAGCTCTTTGTGTCCTGCTGTTCAGACAGCTGAAATAACTTGGGGGTTTAAGTTAATATTTTGCGTTAAATATTTGATGGACAGCCTAAGAGAATTTCTAGTCTGCAGCATGATTTATTTAAAGTCTGTTTTACTGAATTCTATATAAGAACTGAGATAATGTTTTCGATCTTTCTGTAATCTTTAACGTTGCAATGTACTTATTCATTTTGAGAATATTGCATGTTAAACAGTGCTGTAATAAACTTGTAAGTAAGTTAGTAAAATATAAAGTCTCATGTTGTCTTCTGTATGCAGTTTAAGAACCCTCTCTTCTGTATTTTCTGAAGTGGGGTATACAATCTTTTGAAGAGAGACCCTCAGACCTTTATAATATCTGGGTAATTAAATCCTAACTGATAATTACTTAAAAAGGTGTGGTGAACCATCATTGGTTCCCACTGTGGGATTGTTCTAATGTTGTTGTTGGGCTAGGGTGGGATTGATACACCTGTGGTTGTTACTGTTGTGGCACATCCCAGTCGGGCTCCGCCTCCTGGGAGAGGTATAAGACCCCCTGCTCGGGCGGGACCCCTTCAGTCTGGGATAGTGTGTTAAAGTTCTGATAGTTCCATTGTTAGTTAATAAAAGCCTTCTTTTACCGAAGCTTTGTGCTTCGTGTCCAATTGATGCGCATCAAAAGGCATCTGGAAGGAGGTAATATCTCTTGATAATTATCCTCCTTGGGGGGGAGGCGAGGGATTGCTCAGATCCAGGACAAGGATCTGTGAGAAGTGGCTAATTTGAACTCAATTGAGGATCATTATTAAGGGAGTACTCCTGAT
The DNA here is from genome assembly GCF_964213995.1 of Mustelus asterias. Classification (NCBI taxonomy): domain Eukaryota; kingdom Metazoa; phylum Chordata; class Chondrichthyes; order Carcharhiniformes; family Triakidae; genus Mustelus; species Mustelus asterias. The sequence continues at coordinate 72,501,624 of NC_135805.1, forward strand.
CCGGGATAGCCACCAAGAAGAGATTAGGGTTATAACGTACTTCACTATCATCAACTCAGTTTAATTTAATGGATGTAAGAGGAAGATGATCTGTTGTGGAAGGGTGATTCTGAAAGCAGAAGGTTCAAATCTGAGGGTGGGACTCTTACGATGATGTCATCGTCAAAATGACACAAAATGAATTCAATGAACTCTGTATCATTTGCTGAAGATATTTGAATTTGATTATAGTTAAAGATATCCTTGTAGAATTAATTAATTCACTAAAATGTGTTATATTGATTTAGTTTGAATTACCAATATTCACCAATTATTTACAAGTTTATTACAGCACCATTTAACATGCAAAACTCTCAAAATGAATAAGCACATTGCAACATTAAAGATCACACAAAAATTTAATTTGAATTACTTATCATTCTTTTCACCTTTCAAAAAGGGGACCGCCTACACCAAAATTGACTATTTTTTTCTGATGCTTAGCCTATAAGTCGATCCCCATTTTTTGAAAGATTGTTCAAGGCTTCAAAAATTGATTTACACATCATGATCTACTGATAATTCAGTCCTTTCTATACATTTTGTATTTCTTTTAGTTCTTTTTTCATTATTACCCATAAATTTATCTTATACTTTGAACTTTTTTTACTTGAATTTATTTGCTTATCACAGAACCTTACGCTTTTCATAGAATCATAGAAACCCTACAGCACAGAAAGAGGCCATTGGGCCCATCAAGTCTGCACCGACCACAATCCCACCCAGGCCCGACCCCCATATATTTATCCACTAATCCCTCTAACCTACGCATCTCAGGACACTAAGGGGCAATTTTTAGCATGGCCAATCAACCTAACCCGCACATCTTTGGACTGTGGGAGGAAACCAGAGCACCCGGAGGAAACCCACGCAGACATGAGGAGAATATGCAAACTCCACACAGACAGTGACCCAAGCTGGGAATCGAACCCAGGTCCCTGAAGCTGTGAAGCAGCAGTGCTAACCACTGTGCTACCGTGCCACCCAAGTTACTCCAAGTTATGCTGTAATTAACCTGTATCATATCCATCTCAGGTTTAAGTACTTCCCAGTGCTGGGTTGTTGTTTCAATCTGCTATTTCTCTAACCAATTAATCTGAGCTAGGTCTCTTTTAAGTCACTGAAATCGATTAATTGCTAGTCCAACATTTTTATAGTGATTCTTCTCTCCCATTATCTGACTTCAATATGAGTCTAATTAGGATTGTATCTCTACTTCCCAACTGTCTGACCTCAAACTGCTTATTTGCCCTATCTTTTGTTGGGAATCAGATCTATGTTTGCAACCTTTTTTCAAATATGCTTCGTATAAGTATAAAAGCTAATGAGACTAAAGATGCATTCTGAGTTCTCCTTCACAATTCTGACCACTAGCTTTACTTTAAAGATGGTTAAAGTCTCCTTTAATTTAAATGTGCAAACTTCTCACAATTTATTTGACACCTTTCAGTTGTTTATACTGTACTCCCAACATCACTCCCTTTTTATTTCTTAACTCTGTTCATCCTATTTATGCATCGCCATCAGTAAAAACTTGATTTTTATAGCTGTGATATTTTAAAGCAATAAGACCATTCTTCCTCCCACTTTCCCTTCTCTGAATGATATTTGTAATGTTTATGTCGCTCAGTCATGCACCAATGTTGATCATTGGGCCTCATTAACATTTGAAAAGCATATTTGTGAGGACTGTGGTGTCATGTACTCCAATTCCTCCTGGCTCCACAGGAAAGGTTTTCAATAAATTTTTGTTTCTTTAAAGCAATCTTTAATCTTAGGCCAGAGCACCTGTGAAGAGGCATGTCTCATTTATCACTGCTCAGTTTCTGTGAGGGACCCAAGACAGGAATTAGGTCCTTTATTTACATAAAGAAGGAATTTTACATTAGACTTGGATAGCCATCATGTCCTGACCCAATTTTTGGGTTATTTTTCAGGTGCTTTTAGGACCCAGAGTCTTGATCCCGAAAATTGGGTCTCACAACACAGGAGCAACAAAGTCCAATTTCAACCCAAGATCAGGTTAATGTCACATTTTGTACTATTACTTATATAATCAAAATACTTAGTTAATGTTGCAATGTACTTATCCATTTTGAGAGTATTGCATGTTAAACAGTTCTGCACTAAACTTGTAAATAAGTTGAAACCTGAACTGAGTATCACTGAACCAGTTATTGTTGAGTGCGTTGCAACAACAGCAAGGGAATTGTGTTGTGCTTCTGTCTTGTAGGCGGGGAGTTTAAGCAGCCTTTCACAGAAGAGTTCAGGTAAACAGCATAATTACTGTATATTTATTGTCACAAAGTCTGCTTCAAATAAGCGAAGTTCTTCAAAATGATACGGAATTAAAACAAAACAAACCCCAGCTCTTTGTTGAGTGCTATCGTTACGTTGATTATCTTCTCTATATATTGAACCAGATAGCGAAGCTATTTACCAGTGCAATCAAATAAAAACAGAATCTCTTAGTCAGAATTCACTCCTATAAGGATTGCGTTCACAGATAGTCCCAGTTTGCATTCCAATTCAATGCTGCACGCTAAACAAAGTTCAAAACCAAGTAGTCAAACAAATGTTCCCTCAGCTTGTTCACCAGCCGCCCTCCACATCAGTTTAGCTCTGCAAGTACTCAGACACAAGACTCTATTCAAGCCCCCTTTTGTATCTGCCCCTGCTCACCTATGCCTGTTCCTGTACCAGTGCGACACCTTCTGGGAATCATATTTCTTCCTACACTGGGCCCATTGTCTGTGCTTCACATTCCATCTCCTGACTGTGTCAGCTATCTCCATCCAGATCTGTTTTGTCCACTGGTCTACTCCAGGCAGATGACCTTTCTCCTCTTTCTCAGAAACTTAAGGAAAACTTCATGGTTCACATTTGCAAATCGAGGGGCTGCCTTGAGTAGGCTTCTAGTCCTCTGTGTCTCCTGGGTGGAATTTCCTGCTCACCTCTGCAGCAGCGGAGGTGGGCCACCATTAACTGTGGCAGGATCATCTGGTCCCACCACTGTCAATGGGGTTTCCCGTTGTTTGCACCCCATAGCAGGGATTCGCCATCAGCGGGACCGGAAGATCCCATCAGCGAGAATGGCAGAAAAATTTGGGCTCTTGGAATTTTATGCCGGTGGGACTTTACGGTCCCAACAAAGTCAATGGACATTTGAACAGATCACTGCATTTTTCAGCTTCGCCCCAGCCGCAGTGGAATTGAAAAATGTCACTCACTGTTCCAGCTGCAGGTAATACAATGAAATGGCTTCCGTCATCTGCTTAAATCAAGTCTGCTTTTATAAAATCCCATATTTAAAGAGGAGCCCCCACACCACACCGCATCCCCCCTCGCTAAGTTTGAGGCATGTTTGCTCTGTAATGCGTATTGTGTAAGGCATGTGTAATTTAACATTAGAATTGGTCAGATCTGGTGATTTGAGTTAGCTGGTCTCAACCAGGACAGCAATTGAATATTTCAACCGGACTCAGTGCCCTTGGGAGAAGAGAAAAATAAGTTGGCATTTCTACCCTGGACCCCAATACACTGTCAGGGTGAGAGTGAACATTACACATTGAAGGTTGAAATTTCTGAGATGACAGAGATGCAATTAAAGTGAATCACCCGTCTGGCAGTGGCACGTATTTTGGGCAGAACCAGATCCATTGAGCTTCTATTGCAATAGTGTTAGAAAGAAAATTCTGCAAGGAGGAGACTATTCCGTTTCCCACATAATGCAGCCACGTTCACTTAGAGTATATTTCCTGGCCAAACGGTACCAGACGGCAAGTTCTCCTTAAGCCCAATACCTGTTGGAGTAAGGTACAATGTCCATTAAGAGCCTATTAATGGTCTCAAAAACTTCGCAGAGCTTAGATAATCAATCCCAGAGTGGATTGGTGACCATTGACTAAAAAAGGTTCTTGTTCCCATTTGGAAATATTTGAATGTATGGGTGGCACAGTGCTTAGCACTGCTGCCTCACAGCGCCAGTGACCCGGTTTCGATTCTTGGCTTGGGTCACGGTCTTGTGGAGTTTGAACATTCTCCCCGTGTCTGTGTGGGTTTCCTCTGGGTGCTCCAGTTTCCTCCCATATTCCAAAAGTGAATGGGTTCGGTGGATTGGCCATGCTAAATTGTCCCTTAGTGTCAGAGGGACTAGCTAAGGTAAATGCATGGGATTATGGGTTAGGGCCTGGATGGGATTGTGGTCAGTGCAGATTTGATGGGCTGAATGACTACCTTCTGAACTGTAGGATTCTATGAACTATCGTAAGCTTATTTTTGGTCTCTGTCTAACCCAGCATTGAAGAGTTTCCTGAATTTAAGGCCTTCACAATGCAGGCTCAAAAATGAAGGGAGACCACTTGTGGGAGTTATTGAAGAGTTATAAACTTTACCCCAGTAAAGGTCAGTACCGGGATAAGAGGAGAAGGATAAACAAGGAAATGTAATATAAAACAACACGGCATTGTGCCAGATTTTAATCTGATCATTTGTGGTCTATAACATCTGCGGTGATTCTCATTAAGTAAAATATGTAAGTCCTTGCAATGTAAGTTGGTTTCTGGTGTTCTATTCCTCTGAGAGTATTAAGCCTGCATTTCCAGTCACCAGTTGTTACGGCATCAGTCAGGTGCAGAGGATGGCTGAAGTCTCACTCTGCTGTCCAGGCCTGCCTGCACCACCTTTGTAATCCTGATCCCATCAGTGAGAATGGCTGAAAAATTCGGGCCATTGGGTGGAATTTTATGCCGGTGGGATTTTACGGTCCCAATGAAGTCAATGGACATTTGAACAACTCACTGCCTATTTCAGCTTTGCCCTGCCGTAGTGGAACCAAAAAATGTCACCCACTGTTCCAGCTGCAGGTAATACAATGAAATGGCTGCCGTAATCTGCTTAAATCGAGTCTGTTCTTATAAAATCCCACCTCCATTCCAGCTCCCATGGCCACTATTTGGCTGTCAAACCTGTCTCCAAATCAATTTAGTGGGGGTGCCTGCATCAAAATTGGGCCCAGTGACTGTTTGCTCCTGGAGGCAGGTTTGGAACTTGGAAATGGTCAAGAATCAGTTTCTCCCCTCTCCATCCACCCCCCCACCCCCACCACCCCACCCCAAATAATGGTACAATACTGGCAATGTGTTTGATAATTGCCACGGTATTCAATTATTAACGTGTCAACTCTCCCTTCACTTTTTTCACCCAGTAGCATTTAATCCACAATAACTCTCTTAGTAGATGACTGACATTACTATTCCAATGCGACTGTAGGTACTTATCAGTCTCCATGTTGCAGTTTGAAGGTGATTCAAAGATTAGTCCTGCAGCCTTTATATTTGCTGCTTGGCTGTGTGGAAGTGAATGCCTGAGCCACAGGCCCAATTTGGCAACAGTTTGTGTGAACCAGTAGGACTAAATTCTCTCAGAACTTCTCGTCACCCACAGTTTACTCATGAATAGCGCACCAGCAGCACTTTTTAGGCAGTTGAGACGAACATTGGTATCTGCTGATGTTGAATTAATAGGCTGATTATCAGGCTGGCTGCATCTTAAAATTAATCTATTGTTTATTATGACTGAGCTGCAGCCTACCAGTTCTTCCTTAAGATGTTAGTTGATCAGTAACATTCAATCAGCTGCTTCTCGCTCAATGGAAGAATTGTAATAATGAGATTTTGCTATGGCAAACCAGTTTTCCATATACAGTTGTTCATTATAAAATTAGACACAACCATTTGAAACAGAAGAACATGGTGTGGCAATTTATGCTGCTGTTAAGACAGTACATTTACATTTCAAGTCCTTGAATTGACTTTTCACAGCAATAAAAATAATCGGCTGAACAATTCAATCAATTCACCTTTCTGTTATGGTGCTTGCATGTTTATTTTACTCTGAAATCAGAATGGATGTGTGCAGAGGACTCGTGCAACTCATATGCTGAGGCTTAGAGAGATTCTAACTCCTGAGACTCATTTCAAAAATGTGGCCCAGTCTCCAGCTCAAACCAGATCAGAATCATTGCCTGACTGGTAGGTGGGCAGCAGCAGGCCACTACCAGGGTCCTGTATTAATGGCCCCTGGCAGCAAGTTGGGATACTCAGGGGATGGGAGGCCCATGACATGCTGGAGTAGCACTTTGGCCCCACCCGGTCCTCAAGAGAATTGTAATTTTATTGTTCTTTTAGTGGGCCATCTCTGGGCCTCGATCCAGGTCCCAGCAGATTGGATTGCCCCCACTCCTCTTCTCAGCCCTGAGGATGAAGCTGCAGATCGTGGATCTGAATAATTATCAGAACCTGATGTGATTTGATTTTGTTTGATTTATTATTGCCACATGTATTAGTATACAGTGAAAAGTATTGTTTCTTGCGCGCTATACAGACAAGGCATACCATTCATAGAGAAGGAAATGAGAGAGTGCAGAATGTAGTGTTACAGTCATTGCTAGGGTGTAGAGAAAGATCAACTTAGTGTGAGGTAAGTCCATTCAAAAGTCCGATGGCAGCAGGGAAGAAGCTGCTCTTGAGTCGGTTGGTACGTGACCTCAGACTTTTGTATCTTTTTCCCGACGGATGAAGATGGAAGAGAGAATGTCTGGGGTATGTGGGGTCCTTAATTATGCTTGCTGCTTTGCCGAGGTAGCGGGAAGTGTAGACAGAGTCAATGGATGGGAGGCTGGTTTGCGTGATGGAGTGGGCTTCATTCACGACCCTTTGTAGTTTCTTGATGTGCATATTTAAAGAGGAGCCCCCCCCCCCACCCCACTCCTCATCCCCTTTTGCTACGTTTGAGGCATGTTTGCTCTGTAATGTGTAATCTAACATTAGAATTGGTCAAATCTGGTGATTTGAGTTAGCTGGTCTCAACCAGGACAGCAATTGAATATTTCAACCGGACTCAGTGCCCTTGGGAGAAGAGAAAAATAATTTGGCATTTCTATCCTGGACCCCAAGACACTGCCAGGGTGAGAGTGAACATTACACATTGAAGGTTGAAATTTCTGAGATGACAGAGATGCAATTAAAGTGAATCATCCGTCTGACAGTGGCAAGTATTTGGGGTAGAACTAGATCTACTGGGCTTCTGTTGCAATCGTGTTCAAAAGAAAATTCTACAAGGAGGAGACTATTCCGTTTCCCACATAATGCAGCCACGTTCACTTAGGGTATATTTCCTGGCAAAAAGGGTACCAGATGGCAAGTTCTCCTTAAGCCCAGTACCTGCTGGAGTAAGGTACAATGTCCATTAAGAGCCTATTAATAGTCTCAAAAAAACTCGCAGAGCTTAGATAATCAATCCCAGAGTGGATTAGTAACCATTGGCTAAAATACGTTCTTGTTCACCTTTGGGAATAGCTGAATGTATGGGTGGCATGGTGGCACAATGGTTAGCACTGCTGCCTCACAGTGCCAGGGACCTGAGTTTGCATGTTCTCCCCATGTCTGTGTGGGTTTCCTACGGGTGCTCCAGTTTCCTCCCACATTCCAAAAATGTGCGGGTTAGGTGGATTGGCCATGTTAAATTGTCCCTTAGTGTCAGAGGGACTAGCTAGGGTAAATGCATGAGATTATGGGGATAGGGCCTGGGTGCGATTGTGGTCGGTGGAGACTTGATAGGCTGAATGGCCTCCTTCTGAACGGTAGGAGTCTATGAACTATCGTAAGCTTATTTTTGGTCTCTGCCTAACCCAGCATTGAAGAGATTCCTGAATTTAAGGCCTTCACAATGCAGGCTCAAGAATGAAGGAAGAGCTATTGAAGGATTGTAAACTTTATCCCAGTAAAGGTCAGTACCTGGAGAAGAGGAGAAGGATAAACAAGGAAATGTAATATAAAACAACACGGCATCGTGCCAGATTTTAATCAGATCATTTGTGGTCTATAACGTCTGTGGTAATTTTAATTAAGTAAAATATGTAAGTCTTTGCAATGTAAGTTGGTTTCTGGTGTTCTATTCCTCCGAGAGTATTAAGCCTTAATTTCCAGTCACCAGTTGTTACGGCATCAGTCAGGTGCAGAGGATGGCTGAAGCCTCACTCTGTTGTCCAGGCCTGCCTGCACCACCTTTGTAATCCTGATCCAGTGATGAGGTTGGGGAATGGCAGAACACACGTCATCCTCACAAGTACCTCTCACACCATCAGTCACGTTTCAAGGCAGACATCAAAGAAGGAGCCAAGTGCTGTGCTGCAACACCACTTACCTCCCATTGATAAGTAGGAGAAGCAAGAGGGGAAATGTAGCCTGGTGTGTGAAAAAAAACCTTCAAATTCATGGACAGAAACACATGTAAAATACAAAATCGAATCATTTTAGTTACTGCACAGCCAGGTTTATTAGTGTTCTTAGTGAGTGGGGCAGGCGGGCGGCAGGTAGGTTTACATGAACCTATTAACATTTAGATCCTGGTCTGCATTTTAAGACAAAGTTAAGCAGCTTTGTCACAATTAGATAGTGCCAGCTGCAAAAGCACATTGTATTCACTTCATTCGCCACAACCATACAACCAGTTAGAGATGCCCTGCGGTCTCTCCTGGGCTGATCAGGCAGGTGCAGCAGCCAACCACACAGCAAGCATGATTGAGTGCATAATCCATTTAAAATACATATATACACGGAGGGCGGGTTAAGTCAGCTGTGCAGATAGGGTCTGTGAGCCTTTACTGATTGCAGCAATTACTGAGCAGTCTGCTGGAGCTCCCCTAAGGCATCAACTGCTTTGCTCTTTACAATGAACATTGAGAAAACACACACACACACACACAGGCAGTATCCAGGCAACGGAAAAACCAAGATCCTGCTGCAGGTTAGTCATGAACTGCATCCTATCACCTGCGTTACTGAAACAAAATTACCTCAAGTATCAAGATAAATTATTTTTGTTTCTTAATATTTGTGGAAACATTGTCAAAAGGTTTAATTTTATCCTTCACTTCAACCAAGATGAATCTTTAAATATAATTGGATAGATTAAGTAAGAAGCTAATCTATTTATTCACAACATAATTTAGAAAGTCACACAAGTACAGTTTTTTTATGATCCAAATATCATATATAAAGAATATTGCTTAAGCTGTATGCCCACAGTAATTAAGCAGAAAGGAAACTGACAGATTAGTCTATTTACTTTCAGTTTAGAAACTCAAGCATATTAATTTTTCTTTATTAAAATGGACTTTGTAGCTTCTTGAATACCCTCTGGTTTTGTGATTTTTTGCTTCACACTGGTACCATAGCCAGGAGCTGGATTACACTAGTTATATATGAGACTAATATATGCCATGAGCTTTAGCATTCCAGAAGGATCAAGGAATTGAATGCAAAATGGGCTGTCTAATCTGAGACAGGAAATAGTAAATGCCATTACATTTGAGGTTAAATCTGGTCCAGAATTATGGATGACAGACTCCTCCAGGGAGAATTAACAGATGCAGCAGGGTAACTTTTCTGTTTGGGGTTCCCTGTCAATTTTAATGCGGGGCCACTTCATAACAGATAAGAATGTGCAATCTGCAAGACATAATCATAGATTGAATACCTTGATCTATGTTGTGAAGCTGGGAGAAGTATCATGAGCAAAGTACCAATATGAGTAATCTGTATGTCTGGTGGTATCTCTCAACTGCACACACTCCCAGCCAGCATCAGCTGGCAATTCAGCTGACGGGAACTGACAGATAAATTTGCATTTCATTCTGTGAATTTGGGCTGGTGTTTCTTCAGTCTCCACAGAACCAACCTTGGCTTCCCTCTCTTGGTCCCTCCCCTCATGTGAGTGACATGACCCGACCCTCTGCCAACAAATCCCCCCAGCCCCAGCCCTTTGCCCTGCCAGAGCTTGGTTGGACCACCCTATGTTGCATGCACTTGTGCTAGGGACAGCCCTAGGCACTTGTTTCCTGTCTTCAGCCTGCCATTTATGCCAAGACTTTCAATAGTGGCGGAGTTGTAAAGCGGGCAATCTACGAGTATGGGCTGTTAAGGAAAATTGGACAGGATATATTCTGCAGATCTGATCTGTGTGGAGTTTGCATGTTCTCCCCGTGACTGCATGGGTTTCCTCCAGGTGCTCCAGTTTCCTCCCACAGTCCAAAGATGTGTAGGTTAGATTTGATTTTGATTTGATTTATTATTGTTATATGTATTAGTATACAGTGAAAAGTATTGTTTCTTGCATGCTATACAGACAAAGCATGTCGTACATAGCGAAGGATAGTGTGCAGAATGTAATGTTACAGTCATAGCTAGGGTGTAGAGAAAGATCAACTTAATGTGAGGTAGGTCCATTCAAAAGATGGATTAGCCATGGTAAATGTGTGGGGATAAGGCCTGGGTAGGATATTCTATCACGGAGTGGATGCAGTTTAGATGGGCCAAATGGCCTTCTTCTACACTATAAGGATTCCACAATGATTTTATGATATTATTCATTTTACACCCCTCATCAAGTTGAACTCCATGATTTCAAGTTCAAAATACAATGACATCTCAAATGAGGAACTGTTGATAATCTAAGATTGAATTTTATAGAGTAAACTTACCAGCTATAATTGGTTGTCACTAGATCTTTGCCTTAAAATATCAGAGAAGACCTCAAGGCTCTGTTTTCATGGCTTTGAAGTTTATTTAGAAGATCTATTAAATAAACAATGGAAGCTAAGTCAAACAGTGATACAATGTGAAGACTCTGCCCCAACTGCTCATTTCAGTAATATTACGGGCAGGATTTTCTGGTCCCGCCAGTAGTGGGGAATCATGGCACGTGAGACTGGAAAATTTGGAATCCGGCCAAGGGTCAGTTTCCTGCTGGTGTAAAATTAGTTTAAAATTTTACACTCCTGACTTTCATGGCAGGTCAGGCTGTTTGCCACTGAATGTCAGGAACCATGTTTGCAAATATTTGAATCTCATGATTACTCATTATAAACCCAGCTCACTGGAATCACGCCCCCACTCCAGATCCAATAGCCAAAACAGTGGTTAATTAGACCAGTGTGATTCAAAATTGGATATAAGTAAAATACATCTGACAAACGGCACTTCACGTATAACCTTGAGGAGTGTGTGCATAGCGCTCACCTATCTTTCACTTGAGGTATCGCTACACGGATTCTGTGTCAAAGCTGCTCGTGCAAGACCGGTGGGAAGTCTAAGGGGGTTCAGTGCCAAGGCTTCTTATGCAAGACCAGTGGGAAGGCAGGTGTGGGTTTCGAAGGCAATTGCTTGACTGAGAGGTGGGGGGGGGGGGGGGGGGAGATGGTGACACAAGACAGAGGCAAGCAAGGGGCTGGAGGGCAAAGGCTTGATGGGGGGTGCAATAATCCTTGGAGCATGGGGTGATTGCTGCACAGAGACATGTAACTGGGGCAGAGGGTGGGGGGAGGGAGGGGGAAACGTGCAAATTAGTTGGGACCAGAAACCGTAGTCAGTCCATGTGCCACAATTTAGAGTGCTGTGCTTGGCACACCTGTCTTTTGCTTGTCTAGGGAGAGAGAGAGCCTGTCAGATCTGTGCCAACCATGCCCAGCATGGTGTGGTCAGTTCCTTATACACGTTGATGCTGGGGGTTGGTGGCTTGATATTGAACAGCAGATGACACAGCAACAATCAGGGGAGACATCTTCATCCTATATAGATGAGGAACAGGTAATGGGCAGTGGGGGAGGAGTCGCATATTTCATTGCGGGGGGATCACTACAAGTTACTTTACAATGAATCTCAAATGGGGAGGACTCAAGTCGACATGAAGCATCGGGAAATCAACATAAACTGGTTCAGTGGGGAGGACAGGGATATGAACAATTATAACAATGAGATCAAAGATTAAAGGAGAAGGACGGGGAATGATTAGAGGAGGGGTAAACTAAACATGATGTTCTTACAGCATGATTGATGGGAGTGACATCCATGGTCCCAGGGGGGAGGGATGGGAAGTGCAATGGGGGAAGCTGGAAGCTAGTCTCTTCATAAAATCTCAGCACCCACATTTTACAAGCTGATCCAATGATGCAGTTGAAAAACACAGTGAAAAAATTGCCTGGGAAGGCGCTCAGGGCTGTTAACATACAGAAGGCTATGTGGACGTCTTTAACAGACAAGTTCTCTCAGGAACACCATCCCAATTCTTGAAGTTGTTCAGTAGAATACACTTTAACTAGGCAGCAACAATGACAATTCTTTTTGGAGAGGCCTATGATGGGTCAGCTAATAGTTAGACTATGTTTATAGCTTTGACACTTACCTGACAAGGTAATGATCTCTCCTCTGAGGAACATGGGCCTTTTTGAAGGCCTGCATTTTATCTGTGCCAGAGTCAGTGGAAAAATGCTTGAATCTATCAAGGAAGAAAATAGCGAGACACCTGGATAGAAATTGTTCTATTCGGAAGACATAGCATGGGTTCATGAAAGGCAGGTCTTGTTTAACAAATTTACTGGAATTCTTTGAGGACATTGCGAGTGCATGGACAATGGGGAATGTGCTGTATCTGGATTTCCAGAAGGCATTCGACAAGGTACCACGCAAAAGGCTGCTGCATAAGATAAAAGTACATGGCTTTATGGTAATGTATTAGCATGGATAGAGGATTGGTTAACTCACAGAAAGCAAAGAGTGGGGGTAAATGGGTGTTTTTCTGGTTGGCGATCAGTGACTAGTGGTGTTCCTCAGGGATCAGTGTTGGGACCGCAAATGTTTACAATTTACATCGATGATTTGGAGTTGGAGACCACGTGTAGTGTGTCAAAGTTCACTAAGATGAGTGGTACAGCGAAATGTGCAGAGGACACTGAAAGTCTGCAAAGAGATATAGATAGTTTAAGTGAGTGGGCAAGGATGTGGCAGATGGAGTACAATGTAGGTAAATGTGAGGTCATCCATTTTGGTAGGAATAGCAGCAAAATGGATTATTATTTAAATGGTAACAAATTGCAGCATGCTGCTGTGCAGAGGGACCTGAGTGTCCTTGTGCATGAATCACAAAAAGTTGGTTTGCAGGTGCAGCAGGTAATTAAGAAGGCAAATGGAATTTTGTCCTTCATTGCTAGAGGGATGGAGTTTAAAAACAGCGAGGTTATGTTGCAGCTGTACAAGGTGCTGGCAAGGCCACACTGGAGTATTGTGTACAGTTTTGGTCTCCTTACTTGAGAAAGGATATACTGGCACTGGAGGGGGTGCAGAGGAGATTCACTAGGTTGATTCCAGAGTTGAAAGGGTTGGCTTATGAGGAGAGACTGAGTAGACTCAGACGATATGCACTGGAATTTAGAAGAATGAGGGTGGATCTTATAGAAACATATAAAATTAGGAAAGGAATAGATAAGTTAGAAGCAGGGAGGTTGTTTCCACTGGTGGGTGAAACTAGAACTAGCCTCAAAGTAAGGGGGGAGCAGATTTAGGACTGAGTTGAGGAGGAACTTCTTCAACCAAAGGGTTGTGAATCTGTGGAATTCCCTGCCCAGTGAAGCAGTTGAGGGTACCTTGTTGAATGTTTTTAAGGCAAAGATAGATAAATTTTTGAATAGTAAAAGAATTAAAGGTTATGGTGAGCGGGCGGGTAAGTGGAGCTGAGTCCACAAAAAGATCAGCCATGATCTTATTGAATGGCGAAGCAGGCTCGAGGGGCCAGATGGCCTACTCCTGCTCTTAGTTCTTATGTTCACCCAACTTGCACCAGGCCGACATCCAACCTCTCTCTACTTCCCACGGTTGCCCCCCCCCCCCCCCCCCCCCCCCACCCTTTCTCCCAAACCCCTGATCTCATCCAGCAACCCCAGACTGAAAATCGGAAGCTTCGGCCACCATTTTTAAATGCCAGGAATGCAGAGCCAGGCATTCTCCCATCTCTATATACCTGACCCAGGAATAAAGACCTATGTTTGTTTTTGCTTTGTGCTGCAATGCTACTTGTACTGTGCAAGTATTGATGTATTGACCTTACTCAATTCACAAATTAATTTGTTTGCTAAATTTGTTGAAAATAGTTAATATTTATCATAAGGTAGTGGATAGCAGGATTTCATACAAACATGATAAATGTTTAAATGTCAATATTCATATATACAGCATTATTTTAAGGCTTAAATGTCATGTTACTAAAATAATGCATGCATGTTAGCAATGATGCAAAACTAGACTTCTCTCCTGTTGCTGTCAGGCTTATAATATATTAAAATTATCAAGTCTGAAAGTGTCTGGCTTCTTCAGCATATTAATGTTAGCCCCATTCTTCTGAGCTAGTAAAGTTTTCTCTGATACTTTTTATTTTGAATAACGTCTATCATTAACAAAGAAAATGGTCTTAAATGATTTAATTTTGAGTTTGGGCATTTCTCACCCAATGATAAAGGCGCCTCGCATTGTAATGTTATGGGTACAATGGAAAAGTTAATTGTCCACTTGACTTCCTTTTTGTCAGAGGATCAGTGATCAATGTTGGTAGAAATATAAAATGAAGAACACTTGGACACATCATGAGATTTCAGAAATGAATACAAGCATCCGCGAGAGCGAACGATAGCATCTACTGCAGATGTATATCCATATCACTTTCTGTGTCATTGGATATATATCACATGTTGGCAGAAAGCCTTCCAGCTAACATCTGATTCAGACCTCATCTTCTCAAAGTCATGCGAATGTTCATTCTGGCAGTTAAAAGACTGTAAATAACAATTCTGTTTCCTCCAAAAGTGCCAATGTCACAAAACATTTTTCAACAAGGCCGTCTTTCGATTAAACTGCGCATTTTTCAATTCTGTGCCCGACTCCTAATCAAATACAGTCCAGAATAATGACAATTATACATGATCTGAGGAAGAAAGAGGTGTGAACAGATTCTTGTTCCTTATGATTTTATTGAAGAGTTAACAGCTCAGGCAAAATCCCTGTTTTCCAATGAAACACAAAGTCCTGAATTTCACGTTTGGTGTGTGCGTGAAGTTGGCAGACCCAGAGGCAGACATGGCATCTTCTCCTATGTGACACTCTCCTTGTGTTCTGAATGCAACATCATGCTGGGTGCCCATTGTGAAACATGGCTTCCAGTTGGCCTGACAGTGCTGCTCGGGGGTGGGAATGAGTCAGACGAAAGGGGACCTGGCAGGGGTTTTCAGGCAGTACCCAGAGACTGCCAGGTGTTGTGGAGGAGGCAGAGAGAATTTTTTTTTTGCAACAATAGATTTTCTGCATAGTTTGTGATAATGGTCTCAGCATTTGGTGGGCTCTAGAGATGGAAGGGCAAGTCCCGTGGGCACTTTGCCCCCTCATTTTTCTGATGAATGCCTTAGATTCTGGTGCAGGAGGTCAGTGTCAGGCAGGGATGGCAGGAGGAAGCCACCGCATGTCAGGTCCCCCCTCATCCTCCAATGCGCCAATGAAAACAATCCAAGTTTGTTCAAACTTTCTTCATAGTCCATATCCTCCAAACCAGGCAACCAGGTAAATCTCTTCTGCACCCTTTTCAATACATCAACATCCTTCCGGTAGTATGGCGACCAGAATTGTACACAATACTCCAAATGCGGCCTAACCAAAGTCTTACACAGCTGCAACATGATTTTCCAATTCCTATATTCAACGCCCCGACCAATGAAGGCCAGCATGCCATACGCCTTTTTGACCATCTTGTCCACCTGAGTTGCCACCTTCAGGGAACTGTGGATCTGCACGCCTCGATCCCTCTGTATGCTAATATTTTTAAGGCTCTGCCATTTACTGTATACCTTCCTTCTGCGGTAGACCTTGCAAATCGCATCACCTCACATTTGTCTGGGTTAAATTCCATTTGCCATCTTTCGGCCCAGGTCTCCAGCCGATTTACATCCTGCTGTATCCTCTGACAATCCTCCTCACTATCCGCTACTCTCCCAATTTTTGTACAATCTGGAAATTTATTAATCAGACCACCTACACTTTCCTCCAAATCATTTATATATAATACAAACAACAGAGGCCCCAGCCTCTGTGGAGCTGCCTCACTCTCCTCAGCCTCCACCGGGATCCCTCTTGACAAAGCAAGGTTGTGTAGGGTGTACCATGCCATAACTATGAGAGAGACAGAGAGGCTTCTGAAGCTCACCTTCAGCAGATCAATGGTCCTCTCCACCACTGCCTTGTGGAGGCATAACACCTATTATATTGTTCCTCTGCTTCTGTTCTTTGGCGTTGGAGTGGGATTATGAGTCACCTTTTCAAGGAACAGTCTTTGTCACCCAAGAGCCATCCATTCAATCAGGCAGGAGCCACAAACAGCTTTAGTACCTCCGAGTGATGCAAGATGTAAGCATCATGTGAGTTACCAAGGTAACAGGTTTGCAGAATCAGTGTCCTGTGGTTGCAAACGATCGGCACATTGAATGGAGGCCCTTTTGATTCACAAAGACTCCTGGCTCACCTGCTCACATGAGTGCCAATCTATTACACCCTGGGTGTGGGGGAACCCAGCAATTGCAGTGAAGCCTCTGGCTCTCTCCTTGTCTGCCCGGTAATGGATAAATATAAGGATGTATCTGAGTGGTGCATCAGTCATGAGCTTGACACAGCTGTGTGCAGCTGATGGGGACAACCACACAAATCCCCCACTGACCCCTGGAAAGAACCGGGAGAGGAGAAGTTAAGGGACATTGTGACCTTTTAAGCCACCAGCATGGGGTGTCTCTGCCCCTTCCCCTCCCCCCCACGCACAGTTGGAGGTGATTTCCAGCCCAATTATGTGGCACATTGCTCTCACTATGTCTCTGGAGTGGTGGAGCCTCTTGTGGCACTGGACCTTGGACATTTGAGGTAGATGAAGCATTGCTTGTAGAATCTAGCCACAGGGTCATTGTATCTTATGCTTTTGGTTTAACCTCCCTGCTCACCCAGCATCAACTGAGCCCATTCCTCTCCTCTCCCTGGGACTCTGCTCAAATGGCCTCCTCTCCCTCCTGTCTCTCCCTTCCTCTGAACAGGTGGTCCCACAAGCTGAGTACACTATCCTCATTTGATTAGGTGCACAAGGGCATGTGCAATTAAGGGTTCACTGTGTTGCAACCCTCAGACAATGCTTCCAGAGAAGCTTCAAATACAGCTTGAACCTTTCATCCCACCCTTGGATGACAAATTAATAAAAATGTGCTGCCGACCAGCCTATTTTGCCCGTTGCACACAATTGCATGGGCAGTGTAAATCTTAGTCAATATGCTTTTCAATGGCCTTAATTGACCCTTTAACTGTTGGCAGATGTGGCTCTGATTCCCACACGTACCTGTCAACCTCAGTATTGCATGTGTGTGCGATTACATCACGCGCGCGCCTGATGCCATTTTGCACAATTTTATGTGCATTCTGGTTGGGAGCGTGCCCCACCTCGGAACGTAAAATTCAGGCCCAAGAATGCTAGAACGTTTATGGCACATTAGGAGGTCAATTGGCTCATCATATCAACGGCACACAGGTCTGAGGTCTGTGACTTCTCTCTGCAAAAATGTCCTTTGCAACAAATAGGCTCTCATCTCAGCTGGCTAAGTAGATTTTAAATATAAATTAGAAACTATGTACAAGTTGGTTTTTCATTCCTGAAAAAAATCACAATGATAATTCCGGCAAGTATAGATGAATCAAACATAGAATTATACATAACTTTTAAATTACAATGGAGATATAGCTTTTAATCAATTTTAAACAAGAACCAACTAAAACTACGTACTAAAAATGGACGGGATTTTATGGCCTCGCTCGGGTGAGACCGGAAATTCCTGCGCGAAGTCAATGGAGATTTCCGCTGTCGGATCCTCGCCTACGCCGATTCCGTGGTGGGCGAGATGGTAGAGTTCTGGCCATAATCTCTAAACTCTTGTCGTCTACAAGCATGTGGTGATGAAGGTAACAACATCAAAGTATTGTGGCGTCAATAAATTTATACAAGCCAGTAGAAGATGTAATTTCCTAAATTCTAGGTATTACCAGGCATGATTATAAACCAATGGAAATGTTTATCTCGGCAACAAGGAACAACCTAAAATGCACAGGAGTCAAGCTAACATTTTGGTGTTCTACCTGTTTAGATTTACTGCACATTGCCATTTCTTTTCTGAATGAAGTCCATTCCCTTTGGGGTTAGATTTCTTTCCTCATTGCATTTGGATATAAGGGATTGCCCAAATTTAATGGAAAATAAGTGGAGACACACACACACACACAGATTTTCTGCTGCGGTTTTCGTCGGGTGGGTTTGGCAACAGAAGCAGAAAATCTCATGAGAAGTCCAAATCACATTTAACGCTTACGTAAATGATGCAATTGTCCCCTCCCCCATCAGTGACATAGCACAATTCCTGAAATGTTGCTTGAACACGTTATTATCTAATTATCAGGCCTCTACCCCTGAATCTTCCTCCCTGTAAGAAAATCCATTGATGTAGCTTCAAGGGCAGAACGCCATGAATTCTGACGGGTCTCCCATGATATGCAGCTGACAAAGAGCCCTGCCACAGGGGCACAGTTGAGTGCATCACTCAGGGAGGAATGGGTCATGCCTGGCACTACCCGGGCACTGCCAGGAGGAAGAATCTAGACAGTACAGGAGGCAAGGAATGAGATTGCAGAGCCTTTGGCTTTGATCTTTGGGTCCTCACTGTCCACAGGGATGGTGCCAGAGGACTGGAGAGTGGCGAATGTTGTTCCTCTGTTTAAGAAAGGGAATAGAAATAACCCTGGTAATTATTTAGGCCGGTTAGTCTTACTTCGGTGGTTGGTAAGTTGATGGAAAAGGTCCTTAGGGATGGGATTTATGACCATTTAGAAAGATGCGGATTAATCCGGGATAGTCAGCATGTGTTCGTGAAGGGCAAGTCGTGCCTCACAAATTTGATAGAATTTTTTGAGGAGGTAACTAAGTGCGTTGATGAAGGTAGGGCAGTTGATGTCATATACATGGATTTTAGTAAGACGTTTGATAAGGTCCCCCATGGTCGGCTTATGATGAACGTAAGGAGGTGTAGGATAGAGGGAAAGTTGGCCGATTGGATAGGTAACTGGCTATCTGATCGAAGACAGAGGGTGGTGGTGGATGGAAAATTCTCAGACTGGAGGCCGGTTGCTGGCGGAGTGCCACAGGGATCAGTGCTTGGTCCTCTGCTATTTGTGATTTTTATTAATGACTTAGAGGAGGGGGCTGAAGGGTGGATCAGTAAATTTGCTGATGACGCCAAGGTGGATGAGGTGGAGGGCTGTTGTAGACTGCAAAAAGACATAGATAGGATGCAGAGCTGGGCTGAAAAATGGCAGATGGAGTTTAACCCTGATAAATGTGAGGTGATTCATTTTGGTAGGACTAATTTAAATGTGGATTACAGGGTCAAAGGTAGGGTTCTGAAGACTGTGGAGGAACAGAGAGATCTTGGGGTCCATATCCACAGATCTCTGAAGGTTGCCACTCAAGTGGATAGAGCTGTGAAGAAGGCCTATAGTGTGTTAGCTTTTATTAACAGGGGGTTGGAGTTTAAGAGCCGTGGGGTTATGCTGCAACTGTACAGGACCTTGGTGAGACCACATTTGGAATATTGTGTGCAGTTCTGGTCACCTCACTATAAGAAGGATGTGGAAGCGCTGGAAAGAGTGCAGAGGAGATTTACCAGGATGCTGCCTGGTTTGGAGGGTAGGTCTTATGAGGAAAGATTGAGGGAGCTAGGGCTGTTCTCTCTGGAGCGGAGGAGGTTGAGGGGAGACTTAATAGAGGTTTATAAAATGATGAAGGGGATAGATAGAGTGAACGTTCAAAGACTATTTCCTCGGGTGGATGGAGCTATTACAAGGGGGCATAACTATAGGGTTCATGGTGGGAGATATAGGAAGGATGTCCGAGGTAGGTTCTTTACTCAGAGAGTGGTTGGGGTGTGGAATGGACTGCCTGCAGTGATAGTGGAGTGAGACACTTTAGGAACATTTAAGCGGTTATTGGATAGGCACATGGAGCACACCAGGATGATAGGGTGTGGGATAGCTTGATCTTGGTTTCAGATAAAGCTCGGCACAACATCGTGGGCCGAAGGGCCTGTTCTGTGCTGTACTGTTCTATGTTCTATGTTCTAGTAGCAGAAGGCAGTTGCAGGTGGAAGTGCTGGGTGTGGGGAGTGCATGGGCAGGTAGGGGGGTTTGGGTGGTTCCTGGAGAACACTTGTATACTCGGATGAGCCTTAAAAATGTCGCCCTGATCTTCAAAGGACTAAGTTGCTCGTGGCCCCATCAGCATTACATCAGGGAACCTTTCCCTTTATGTTTTTCTGACTAAGCCCTGAACAATACAGTGTTGAAAGCTGCTGTTGCTGCCGATGGCTTCAATGTCGCTTATTCCACCCACTATCAGCCTTTGATGAAATGTGGGAAAGCCCTAGAATCGCTAGATTTTACATTCATTTAAGGTAATTGCAGGAAGATCAGCAGGCTCCATTATGGATTTTGATTCTATTTTACTCATTCACAGGCTGTGCGCATCCCTGGCCAGGCCAGCATTTATTGTCCATCCCCAATTGCCCTTCAGAAGGTAATGTTTAGCTATCTTCTTGAAGCGCTGATATTTGAGTTGTAGGTACACCCACTATGCTGTTAGGGAGGGTGTTCCAGGATTTTGGCCCAGTGACAGTGAAGGAACGGCGATATATTTCCAGGTTAAGATGGTGAGCGACTTGGAGGGGAATTTCCAGGTGTGTTTCCATATTTCTGCTGCTCTTGTCGTTCTAGTCTAGATGGTAATGGTCATGGGTTTGGAAGGTGCTATCTAAGAAGCCTTGGTGAGTTCCTGTTACCTTAATAATCTTAATGCTCATAGGACTGCCGCACACATGTCTAAATACAATAATCTTCCCCAACTGCTTCAAATTGTATCATGCATATGGATCCACGGGGAGTTACACATTGGGCTATAACTTTCTCAGAGTGAGAATCAGTGGCAGATTACTGCCCCATAACGACTTATCTGTGCTGAAATTCTTAAGTGCATATCTCACTCGACCTTCGTCACTCAGGCCCGGGAGATTGAAGAAGCAAAGCACATCGCCAGCTCCAGCAGTGAAGTGTAAAAGATGCTGAGCAAAGGAGCATATGCCTCCTTTTATGGCACTAGTTACTGTAAAACAGATGAGTTTAAAGGTCCCATTGAAAGAGAGAGGTAAGATCCTAAGGTAAGTGAATGGGATGTGGGGGTCAGGGCTCAGACATCAGCGATTGGGGAATCTGGGTACTGTGGAGTTGGACATGAGATGAGGAGAATTTGGCCATTCGGAGGGGTGGGGGAAGAGTAGAACATGTAGATAGTTTGGGTTGGGGACCAGGTCTGGTTGGGCGTGGGGGCGGGGGTGGGGGGATGTCAGGGGGTGGTGGGAAATTCTGTGTGGCTCGGGGATAGGGGGTCAGGGATTACCATGAGGAGCAGGATGCTTAGTTCGATAGGGTGTGTTGAGTCCTCTGTGAGGTTGGGGGGGGGCGGTGGGGGTGTGTGTGAGGGGTGTCCTGTGTGGGCTCAGTGTGGGCCTTTAAAATAGTTAAGCTGAGGTTAAACGTGCTTTTTCTCTTTGTAACTCTTTCTGAGTAACAACCGAGTATGAAACTAGCAGATCTATCAGAAGTCCGCGATTTAAATCACTTTGTCAGATAGTTCCCAGCGCAGCGCAATTGTCCAGAGCAAGTTAGTGCTTCTCTTACCTGAGAACTTCCAAGAGGAATTCCCCAGTGCATCTTTGTGTTACTCCCCCAATCCACCGCTGGGGAGCCAGGAATTTATGGCATTATTATGGAAGGTGTAAATTTGTTTCTCCTTTGCTTTTCCATAGGACTACAGAATAGAGAAAGATACCAAAGGCCCAAACAGCCTGCAGTATAATTTGATTGTAGCATAACATGGATTTACAATTCATTCAGTACAAACTGGTCAAATTAATTGACATTTACGCAAACAAGAAACTTCATTTCAAAAAAGGCTTTGAAAGTATTTATGATGTCCCAGATTCTCCTACATTGGTGAGATCATCTGTACACAATCTAAATTTAGCTACTCAGCCTGTCAGTTGCAAATTGATAATTCCCCCATGTTTTCCTATTTCTCTAATTAGAATATGTGAGTTTTGTGGTGGTTCAATAGCAATGCAGACACTGGCCAATAATTTGTTCTGAATTCCACTGCCCAGAGTCATTTTCATTCATAGAGAACCATTTTTTTTAACGTGACAATAAATTAACATAATGCAGGGAGGCGTATAGTACAGCAAAATGCGAACAGTATATTGGCCACAAATTAGTACCAGCAAGATTTGTGGCTGGGTTGTGCAGGCAGGGAGGGGGAGGGTGTCAGGAGTAACATTTGTAAATGATAGCCCTGCAGCAAACTGAGTTCGTCAGGAGAACAGTGTGATGCTGCAAGAACTGGACTAATTGTGTAGACTATTGTGTAGGCTGTGTGCCACAGAACTACAAGAAAAAAGAAATTTGCTTCTGGAGCTCAGCTTCTTCTTACCAGTCACGACTTCTGTGTGAGTGCTGAAAGTGCCAGGTGATTATAGTAATTGTGACACAGTCAGGTGTCTATATCAGTTTCTTCATCGTCATTCCTGCAAGCAGCCATAAAACTGGTGCAAATCAAGGAAAATGATTATCACCGCTACATAAAAGGTAGGAGCAGGAGGAGACCATTTGGGCCTTCGAGCCTGCTCTGACATCCATTACGATCATGGCTGATCATCCAACTCAATAGCCTAATTCTGCTTTCTCCCCATAACCTTTGATCCCATTCGTCCCAAGTGCTATATCTAGCTGTCTCTTAAATACATTTAATGTTTTGGCATCAACTACTTACTGTGGTAATGAATTCCACAGGCTTACCACTCTCTGCATAAAGAAATGTCTCCTCACCTCCATCCTAAATGGTCTACCCCGAATCCTCAGACAATGATCCCTGGTTCTGGACTCCCCCACCATCACCAACATATTTCCTGCATTTACCCTGTCTAGTCCTGTTAGAATTTTATAAGTCTCTATGAGATCCCCCCCTCATTCATCTGAACTCCAGTGAAAACAATCCTAACCTAGTCAATCTCTCCTCATACATCAGTCCCCCCATCCCGGAATCAGCCTGGTAAACCTTCGCTGCACTCACTCGAGAGCAAGAGCATCCTTCCTCAGCAAAGGAGACCAAAACTGCACACAATACTCTAGGTGTGGCCTCACCAAGGCCCTGTATAATTGCAACAACAATTACTGCTCCTGTACTCGAAACCTCTTGCAATGATGGCCAACATACCAACTTCTTTACTGCCTGCTGCACCTGCATGCTTACCTTCAGCAACTGGTGCACCCAGATCCCGCTGCACACTCCCCTCTCCCAATTTACAGCCATTCAGGTAGTATACTTTGAATGGCAGTGGGCATACTTTAATTAGTTTTTACCTGTATGGAAGTCCCACCCTCACAATCATGCAGGTAAAGGGAGAAGCTCAAATAATACTTCTTTCTGGGCCAATGAAAGGAATTTTTACTGTACTATAAGAAAGGGACTGCAGTCCTTGAGGAGTTAACCTTAGCAAATACGTTCTGCCAATCTACTCAATTTATTCAAATGAAAAATCATATACTAAATCATTCCAAAATGGTTTTTGTGGCTAATTACTAAGAACTGTAAAACGCTGGCTTAGATTTAGTACTTGCCTGAAGTAAATAAAGGTGAGCTAGTATGATGATAAATTATATAATTTAGTGAATAATGTATGTTCACAATGATTTTTCAACCGTGCTTTTGGAACTGCCGAAGTCAAGTAAGATGTCAGCAACATACATGACCAGACAATTAACAGATGATCCTGGAGGTGTGAGAAACTAGATTTTCAGTAGAATCTCTTAATCCAGTAAGCCTCCAGTCAGATATTTTCTGAAGTGGGGCGATGAACAGAACAGGTGGTATGCATGCAATACAGCAGGAAGGTCACAGCATGTAACCTAGCAGCAGATCAACCAGTAAGAAGCTGCTGCTTTCAATAGCCTGGAAAATCATGGCCTCCGCCAAAAATAATGGCAATCTGTTTTCCTAAACTGATTTATTAAAATGGCCCATCCGTATCAGGTGGGATTTAAGTGTAAGGTATGCAGTTCAAAATTTAACAATGCATTGCACATGTCTACAGCTCAAATTGGAACAAAAACAGTAACTTTCAGAGATACTCAAAGAACAAAGAACAGTACAGCACAGGAACAGGTCTTTCGGCCTTCCAAGCCTGCGCCGATCATGTTTACCTATCTAGACCGACTGCTTATATCCCTCTAATCCCTGTCTGTTCATATGCCTTTCAAGACAAGTCTTAAATGTTGCTAACGTAACTGCTTCAACCACCTCACTTGGCCGTGCAATCCAGGCCCCCACCATCCTCTGTGTAAAAAACTTCCTCCACACATCTCCATTGAACCTTTCCCCCCTTATCTTGAACTTGGGCCCCCTTGTAATTGTCATTTCTGCCCTGGGAAAAAGCTTCAACTGTTCACCCTATCTATACCTCTCATAATTTTATAAACTTTTATCAGTAGGTTAGACAGCATTCATTGACAGAATGTGAAATTGTTAACGATTCATGTGTAAAAGCTTGTCTCAAAACTGAACGGTATGAGAAATGAACAGTGTTTAAGAAAGAACAGAACATAAGAAAAGGGAGGGAAAACACACACACACACACACACACACACACACACACACACACACACACACACACACACACACACCGCCGACAGAGGAAAAGACCGAGAATGGTCTGTAAAGTTCTAGACTGGGGATCAGAAAATGTAAAAGTGCAGAAGTTAAGGGGGCGATTCTCCCAAAAGTGCTGAATTGCTGGGAAAACTGGTCTAGATCATGACTGTTTTGTCAGTGCAGCTTCTTACCTGAATCTCCCCACTCTGTGCACTGCAGAGGTCCCAGTCGGGAATCTCATTAAAAAACCCGGGGGTCGGGGGGGAGGGGGGGATCCTATTCGCACTGGAGTCTGACAGTTCTGGAACTCTACGCATGCGCAGTGGCTCCAATCTGTCAGTCTCCCGTTTTG
The DNA here is from genome assembly GCF_964213995.1 of Mustelus asterias. Classification (NCBI taxonomy): domain Eukaryota; kingdom Metazoa; phylum Chordata; class Chondrichthyes; order Carcharhiniformes; family Triakidae; genus Mustelus; species Mustelus asterias. The sequence goes on from NC_135805.1 coordinate 72,526,720, forward strand.
CTGGCCAGCTTGATCACTGGCCAGCCCGGCACCCCGCAGTGCTGCCGCTCCAACCCCTCCCCACGGCCCATTCGCAGCCCCCACAACAATTCCTGGGCCAGCCCCGACCCCCCTGCCCTGGAGCACCCTCATATCCAGCCCCCCGAACCCAGCAATGATCCCCCCCCCCCCCCCACCCCCACTGACCCACCCCGGGGTCAGACATCCTCTCGGGAGACAAGTCCTCCCCCCAGCAGACCACCCCCTCCACAGTCCGCCCCGATCACTGGCCTCTCTCCAGCCCAGACTGATCGCAATTCAGAGTGGCAGTGGGAACCACCACCGCCACCTATCACCCCTAGGCCCCGCCCACAGTAGGCCCCATCCCCCTTGGCACTGCCCGATGCCTGGTGGGCAGTGCCAAGATGCCCCCTCAGCATGGGCACTTTGCCCCTTGGGCAGTGCCAGGGGGCACAGGCTGGCACTGCCAGGGTGCCCATGCCCAGAGGGCATTACCCCCCAGTGCCCGACCCCTGGGGGGCCCCGATTGCCCCCCCACTTCATTCCGGCGTGGTCTCTCGCTAGTTCCCCGAATGTGGAGAGCTACTCTAAACCCCGCTGGAATGAAGTATTCCTGGCGGGGTGGGAGATTCTATCGGGACCGCCAAGTTCCTGATAATGAAATGCAAAACGTATGTAAACTACATTAAAAAAAGATTCAAATGACTTACCTGTCTTCCCACCTGTTTCCAGTGTGGTCTGGACTCCGACTGTTCACCGGCTCTGGGAAATGCGCATGCATTCCCGGCGCATGTGCAAATCCCAGAAAAAGGCCAACGACACGATTCTTCCAGCCCGACCTGCCAGAATTGTTGCAGGTCGCGATAGGAGAATCACCCCCGAAATGTGCAGGAAACAAAAGGAGGTATAACAGGAAAAATCAAAGAAATAAAGATTGTGAGGAGAGGTTTTTGAGGCCTCCCGCCTAAATGAAACAAGATCACAAAACTTGTTAGGGAATGACGTATTGCCCTATTATTCCCAACAGTGTGGCCATCCCTAACTTTCCAGGGCCTATTGTCCTAAATGATGAGACACCTATCTAATTGACACCCTATCAATAAGAAAATATGACATTCATAGGACTCCAATTGCCATTTTGGAACAGTACACAGCAGAGTCCCTGTTGATGGACTTTTGAAGAGGAGCCCAGAAGATAACATAGAATTATATATGACACACAGCATAAAAGCTGGACATTCAACCCCAGCCAGCCCACACCAGCATTTATGCTTCACTTGAGAATTCTCCCTTTTTTTCTCATCTAAATCTACCATCATAACTAGCTATTCCCCTCTCCCACAACCACTTGTCCAGTTTCCCCTTAAACTGATTAGTATTGTTCGTTTCAACCACTCCACATGGTAGAGGGTTCCACATTTCTCCCACAGTTCTTTAAATAATTTTCTTTTGAATTCCCGATTGGATTTCTTGGTTACCATCTTATATTGATGACTTCTAATTATGCTCTTCCCCCACAGGCGGAAACAATTTCTCTGTATCGACTCTGTCAAAATCTTTTATAATTTTATATACCTCTATTAGCTTTCTTTTTTTGAGAGAAGAGACTGCTGGAAAGCGGTCGTTTTTTTATGGACTTGCTTGTGGCACAATGTTATTGGTGTACTTGTTTTCCAAGATCCCTTTATTCCTTTAATCCACCTACCTGTGAACCTTCCAAGGAATAAATTACCTCCTTATTCTTCCCACCAAAATGTACTAATTCACATTAACCTACGTTGAAATTTATTTGCCATTCTGCAAGTCTATGCAAGTCTTCCTCCTGTGTAATTAGTTGTAGTCCTCCAGAATGCTGACTATCCCCCCAGTTGCCAGGAAACTCCCCTGTCCTTCTTCAACATAGTATCATGATATCTTTTCACCCACCCAAGCAGGTAGATGGGACTTCACTATAATGTCTCATAAAAGACTGCAACACTGACAATGCAGCTCTCAAAGAACAAAGAAAGAAAAGGACAGCATTGAAACAGGCCCTTCGGCCCTCCAAGTCTGTGCCAATCATGATGCCCTAACTAAAAAAAACCTCCTGCCCCTACTCGGTCCATATCCCTCTATTTCAAAGAACAAAGAAAATTACTGCACAAGAACAGGCCCTTCAGCCCTCCAAGCCTGCACCGACCATGCTGCCCGACTTAACTAAAACCCCCTACCTTTCCAGGGACCATATCCCTCTATTCCCACCCTATTCATGTACTTGTCAAGACGCCCTTTAAAAGTCACTACCACGTTCGCTTCCACGACCTCCCCCAACAACGAGTTCCAGGCACCCACTACTCTCTGTGTAAAAAATCTGCCTCGTACATCTCCTTTAAAGCTTGCCCCTCGCACCTTAAACCTATGCCCCCTAGTAATTGACTCTTCCACCCTGGGAAAAAGCTTCTGACTATCCACTCTGTCCATGCCTCTCATAATCTTGTGGACTTCTATCAGGTCTCCCCTCAACCTCCATCGCTCCAGTGAAAACAAACCAAGTTTCTCCAACCTCTCCTCATAGCTAATGCCTTCCATACCAGGCAACATCCTGGTAAATCTTTTCTGTACCCTCTCCAAAGCCTCCACATCCTTCTGATAGTGTGGCGACCAGAATTGAACACTATATTCTAAGTGCGGCCTAACTAAGGTTCTATAAAGCTGCAACATGACTTGCCAATTTTTAAACTCAATACCCCGGCCGATGAAGGCAAGCATGCCGTATGCCTTCTTGACTACCTTCTCCACCTGCATTGCCACTTTCAGTGACCTGTGTACCTGTACACTCAGATCCCTTTGCCTATCAATACTCTTAAGGGTTCTGCCATTTATTATATATTTCCTATCTGTATTAGACCTTCCAAAATGCATTACCTCACATTTGTCTGGAATTTCCTCCCTATTCATGTACCCATCCAAATGCCTCTTAAAGGTTGCTAATGTGCCTGTTTCCACCACATCTTCTGGTAGCATGTTCCAGGCACCCACCACTCTCTGCTTGAAAAATGTCTCTCGCACATCTCCCTTAAACTTTCCCCCTCTCACCTTGAACTTGTGCCCTCTTGTAATTGACACTTCCACTTCTGACTATCCACCCTGTCTATGCCTCTCATAATTTTGTAGACTTGTATCAGGTCTCCCCTCAGCCTCTGTCTTTCCAGTGAAAACAATCCTAGTTTATTCAACCTGTCCTCATAGCCAACACCCCCGAGACCAGGAAACATTATGGTGAACTTTCTTTGCACTCTCTCCAAAGCTTCCATGTCCTTCTGATAGTGCGATGACCAGAACTGCATGCAATACTCCATAAGTGGCCTAACCAAGGTTTTATATAACCGCAACATGATTTCCCAACTTCTGTACTCAATGCCCTGGCTGATGAAGGCAAGCATGCCATATGCCTTCTTAATCACCTTTGCCATTAGTGTTGGCACTTTTAGGGAACTGTAGACCTGCATGCCCAGATTCCTCTGCAGGTTAATGTTCCTAAGGGTTCTGCCATTTACAGTATAATTCATACCATAAGACCTTAAGACCATAAGACATAGGAGCGGAAGTAAGGCCATTCGGCCCATCGAGTCCACTCCACCATTCAATCATGGTTGATTTCAACTCCATTTACCTGCTCTCTCCCCATAGCCCTTAATTCCTCGAGAAATCAAGAATTTATCAATTTCTGTCTTGAAGACGCTCAACGTCTCGGCCTCCACAGCCCTCTGTGGCAATGAATTCCACAGACCCACCACTCTCTGGCTGAAGAAATTTCTCCTCATCTCTGTTCTAAAGTGACTCCCTTTTATTCTAAGGCTGTGCCCCCGCGTCCTAGTCTCCCCTGTTAATGGAAACAACTTCCCTACGTCCATCCTATCTAAGCCGTTCATTATCTTGTAAGTTTCTATCAGATCCCCCCTCAACCTCCTAAACTCCAATGAATATAATCCCACGATCCTCAGACGTTCATCGTATGTCAGGCCTACCATTCCTGGGATCATCCGTGTGAATCTCCGCTGGACCCGCTCCAGTGCCAGTATGTCCTTCCTGAGGTGTGGGGCCCAAAATTGCTCACAGTACTCCAAATGGGGCCTAACCAGTGCTTTATAAAGCCTCAGAAGTACATCCCTGCTTTTGTATTCCAAGCCTCTTGAGATAAATGACAACATTACATTTGCTTTCTTAATTACGGACTCAACCTGCAAGTTTACCTTTAGAGAATCCTGGACTAGGACTCCCAAGTCCCTTTGCACTTTAGCATTATGAATTTTGTCACCGTTTAGAAAATAGTGCATGCCTCTATTCTTTTTTCCAAAGTGTACGACCTCGCACTTGCCCACGTTGAATTTCATTAGCCACTTCTTGGACCACTCTCCTAAACTGTCTAAATCTTTCTGCAGCCTCCCCACCTCCTCAATACTACCTGCCCCTCCACCTATCTTTGTATCATCGGCAAACTTGGCCAGAATGCTCCCAGTCCCGTCATCTAGATCGTTAATATATAAAGAGAACAGCTGTGGCCACAACACTGAACCCTGCGGGACACCACTTGTCACCGGTTGCCATTCTGAGAAAGAACCTTTTATCCCAACTCTCTGCCTTCTGTCTGACAGCCAATCGTCAATCCATGTTAGTACCTTGCCTCGAATACCATGGGCCCTTATTTTACTCAGCAGTCTCCCGTGAGGCACCTTGTGTGGTGAACCATCGTTGGTTACCACTGTGGGGTTATTCTAATGTTGCTGTTGGGTTAGGGTGTTGACACTGTGGGGTTGTTATAATGTTGTTGTTGGGCTAGGGTGTTTACACTGTGGGATTAATATACCTGTGGTGGATGCAGTTATGGCACATCCCAGTCGGGCCCCGCCTCCTGGGAGAGGTATAAGACCCTCTGCTCAGGTGGGATCCCTCCAGTCTGGAATGGTGTACTCGGGTTTAAATAGTTCCATTGTTTGTCAATAAAAGCCTTCAATTACTGAAGCCTTGTACCTCGTGCTTGATTGTCGCGCACCAATTTTATTGACAAACACGAAACTCTCGACAGTAAAGAGAGTATGGAGCAAATGCTAAAACCAGAGCGTCTGACGCTGGATCCACGTGCGGTCGGCGCCTCTAACACCTTCGACCACTGGCTGAAGTGTTTCGAGGACTACCTGGCAGCCTCTGCAGCAGTTACTACGGATAACGACAGACTCCAGGTCCTCCATGCGAGGGTAAGCGACACTGTCTACCTCGCGATTCGTGCGGCCACCACTTACCCGAGGGCCCTCGAGCTCTTGAAAAAGCGATACACGAGACCACCCAACGAGATCCACGCTCGTTACCTCCTCGCTACACGACGTCGGCAGTCGGGCGAAACCATGGAGGACTACGCCAATGAGCTCTTGCAGCTTGCCAGGGGCTGCGACTGCAAAGCCGTGTCGGCTGAGCAGTACATGTACGACCTCGCCCGAGATGCGTTTGTGGCAGGGGTAGGGTCTTCGTACATCCGGCTCAAGCTGTTGGAGAAAGGGAATCTCAACCTGACCCAAGCGATGGAGATGGCTGAAATGCTGGAGGCGGCGTCGAAAAGCTTGGCCCTGTATCCAGAGGACCACGTGGAGACAACGTGGCAGGAGCAGGCACAAATCCCTCCTCGCCCCACGGGCTCGCGCTCCCATGTCGGCCCGACGACGGCGGCAGCCCCAGGCGGCCCGCGGTGCTACTTTTGCGGAGGAGCCAAGCATCCACGGCAACAGTGTCCAGCTAAAACAGTGATCTGCAGTCAGTGCGGTAAAAAGGGACACTACGCGAAAGTCTGCAGATCGAAGCCCAAGAACGGCAGTGCAGCCTGTGACCCTCCAGAACGGAGATCATCTCCATCGGCGTCGCAGTACCCACGAGGTCCGACCACGTGCGAGCCCAGGACGACGCCATTGTGGCTGGCGGAGGAGGAGGATGAACACCAGGAGTCGCTACGCTTGGCGCCCTCACCCATGTGCGATTCATGGGGGCGGCCATCTTGGTCGACGACGACCAGGAGCGACCAGCAGGGGTCCTCAGCTTCAACCTCGGCTGCCTGCAATGACGTCCAAGGGCCAACGGTGGCGTCGATCACCCTGGACCAGGCTAAGCATCACAGGCTTGACTGTTCAATGATGAACATTAAGGTAAATGGTCGTACTGTGTATTGTCTGTTTGACAGCGGGAGCACTGAGAGTTTTATTCACCCTGACACTGCAAAGAGGTGTGGACTCCGGGTTCTACCTGCCAAACAGACAATTTCTATGGCATCACGGTCCCGGTCTGTACCGATCCAAGGACGTTGTGTGGTAACTCTGGAAGTGCAGGGCACAATTTACGAGCGATACAGGCTCCTTGTGTTGCCGCATCTTTGCGCGCCAATTCTCCTCGGACTAAACTTTATGGTCCACATGAAGAGTGTGATCCTACAATACGGTGGGCCACTCCCTTCGCTGGCAGTAGGGAATCAGCCGCAGCCTCCAAATCGTCCAAAGCGCCCCGCATGCAATCTTTCCACACTAAAGATCACCACACCCTCTTTATTTAAGAATCTGGTACCAGGCTGCAAGCCCATCGCTACTAAAAGTAGGCGTTACAGCGCTGAAGACCGGATCTTCATCAGATCTGAGGTTCAGCGGCTCCTCAAAGAAGGGATCATACAGTCCAGCGTTAGTCCGTGGAGAGCACAGGTCATGGTGGTTAAGAGCGGGAACAAACCCCGGATGGTCATCGACTACAGTCAGACCATTAATCGTTATACGCAGCTGGATGTGTATCCTCTCCCGCGCATATGGTCAATCAGATTGCGCAGTACCGGGTGTTCTCCACCATAGACCTTAAGTCCGCCTACCACCAACTCCCCATCTGCCCAGAGGACCGACAATACACGGCTTTTGAGGCGGATGGTCGTCTGTATCAGTTTCTTAGGGTTCCATTTGGTGTCACCAATAGGGTCTCGGTCTTCCAGCGTGCTATGGACCGAATGGTGGACCAGAACGGGTTGCGGGCTACCTTCCCGTACCTGGATAACGTCACCATCTGCGGCCATGACCAGCAGGACCATGACACAAACCTCCAGAACTTTTTGCGCACTGTGTCTCGCCTGAATCTGACCTATAACAGGGAGAAGTGTGTATTCCGTACGCGCAGGTTAGCTATCCTGGGATACGTGGTGGAAAACGGCGTCATTGGCCCTGATCCAGACCGTATGCGCCCCCTTACTGAACTTCCCTTGCCCGCTAGCGCAAAAGCACTGAGGAGATGCCTCGGCTTCTTCTCTTATTATGCGCAGTGGGTCCCCAACTACGCGGACAAAGCCCATCCGCTCATCAAGTCCACGACTTTTCCGCTCACGCCAGAGGCCCAATTGGCCTTCAAGGCTTTGAAAAGCGACATTGCGAAAGCCACGATGCACGCGGTGGATGAATCCATCCCTTTTCAGGTGGAAAGTGATGCATCTGATTTCGCCCTGGCCGCCACACTAAACCAGGCAGGCAGGCCCGTCGCGTTTTTTTTCCCGCACCCTTCAAGGTCCCGAAATTCGGCATTCAGCGGTGGAGAAGGAGGCCCAGGCCATTGTGGAGGCCGTCAGACACTGGCGCCATTACCTGGCGGGTAAGCGGTTCACCCTGATCACGGATCAGCGATCCGTGGCGTTTATGTTCAATAATACGCAGAGGGGCAAGATCAAGAATGAAAAGATCTTGCGGTGGAGAATTGAGCTCTCCACCTATAATTACGATATTATGTATCGTCCAGGGAAACTCAATGAGCCCTCGGATGCCCTCTCGCGCGGAACATGCGCTACCATGCAGGAGGACCGCTTGAACGCCCTGCATAATGATCTGTGCCATCCAGGGGTCACTCGGCTCTACCACTTCATCAAAGCCCGCAACCTGCCCTACTCGGTGGAGGATGTCAGGTCAGTAACAAGAAGCTGTCGGATTTGCGCGGAATGCAAACCGCACTTTTACCGACCTGACCGAGCACAATTGGTCAAGGCCACTCGCCCCTTCGAGAGGCTGAGTGTGGATTTTAAGGGCCCCCTTCCCTCAACAGACCGGAACGTGTACTTTCTTAACATCATAGATGAATACTCCTGGTTCCCGTTTGTTGTCCCCTGTGCGGACACGTCGACTGCCACGGTGATCAAGGCATTCCGTGATCTTTTTACCCTGTTCGGGTACCCCTGCTATATACATAACGACAGGGGCTCGTCGTTCATGAGTAACGACTTGAGGCAATTCCTGCTCTCATACGGGATTGCCTCTAGTAGAACCACGAGTTACAACCCTAGGGGCAACGGACAGGTGGAGAGAGAGAATGCTACAGTCTGGAAGGCTGTCCTACTGGCGCTGAAGTCCAAAGGCCTTCCAGTCTCCCATTGGCAGGAGGTCCTTCCAAATGCGCTTCACTCCATTCGCTCCCTCCTGTGTACGGCAACCAATGCTACTCCCCACGAGAGGATGTTCTCATTCCCTCGGAAGTCGTCCTCGGGGATACCTTTACCAGCCTGGTTGATGTACCCAGGACCCGTCCTTCTGCGGCGACATGTAAGGGCCCGCAAGTCCGACCCCTTGGTCGAACCGGTCCACCTCCTCCACGCCAACCCTCAGTATGCCTATGTGGCATATCCTGACGGGCGAGAGGACACAGTCTCGATCCGAGACCTGGCGCCCGCAGGGGACGTAGCAACTCCTGTCGCTCCCATACCCCCTGTCACAAATCCCCTATCGCTTATTTCTTCCCTGGACGTGGCGCGGTCAGCACCAGGACCAGTGCATAACAGTTATACTCCCATGAACAGCTTGCCTGAGACTCGGAGATCGGCGCCACCACAGAAGGTACCGGGATCCCCTGCACCACCGCTTCACCAGGGTCAACCGGCCCGTGAGTCCTCGAGGGGACAGCCGGACGTTGTTTTGGAGAGAACGCCACCGCAAGCACCTGCTCCGGTGTCACAACCGGTGTTGAGGAGGCCACAGCGACGGTGCGGTCCTCCAGACCGTCTGGACTTGTAGATTTTTTTTTGTATATATGTAGTTTGTTTTCGCACCCCGCCGGCCTTTGTTTTCAAAGGAGGGGTGAATGTGGTGAACCATCGTTGGTTACCACTGTGGGGTTATTCTAATGTTGCTGTTGGGTTAGGGTGTTGACACTGTGGGGTTGTTATAATGTTGTTGTTGGGTTAGGGTGTTTACACTGTGGGATTAATATACCTGTGGTGGATGCAGTTATGGCACATCCCAGTCGGGCCCCGCCTCCTGGGAGAGGTATAAGACCCTCTGCTCAGGCGGGACCCCTCCAGTCTGGAATGGTGTACTCGTGTTTAAATAGTTCCATTGTTTGTCAATAAAAGCCTTCAATTACTGAAGCCTTGTACCTCGTGCTTGATTGTCGCGCACCACCTTGTCAAAGGCCTTTTGGAAGTCAAGATAGATAACATCCATTGGCTCTCCTTGGTCTAACCTATTTGTTATCTCTTCAAAGAACTCTAACAGGTTTGTCAGGCACGACCTCCCCTTACTAAATCCATGCTGACTTGTCTTAATCCGACCCTGCACTTCCAAGAATTTAGAAATCTCATCCTTAACGATGGATTCTAGAATTTTGCCAACAACTGAGGTTAGGCTAATTGGCCTATAATTTTCCATCTTTTTTCTTGTTCCCTTCTTGAACAGTGGGGTTACAACAGCGATTTTCCAATCCTCTGGGACTTTCCCTGACTCCAGTGACTTTTGAAAGATCATAACTAAATGCATCCTCCAAAATGCATCATGTCACATTTGTCTGGATTAAACTCCATCTGCTATTTCTGTGCCCAAGTCTCCAATCTATCCATATCCTGTTGTATCCTCTGACAATTCTCAGCACTATCAGAACTCCACCAATCTTCATGTCATCTGCAAACTTACTAATCAGACCACTCACATTTTCCTTTAGATCATTTATATATATATTACAAACAACAGAGATCCCGCACTGATCCCTGCGGAACACCACTAGCTACAGATCTCCATTTTGAAAAACACCCTTCCACCGCTACTTTCTGTCTTCTATAACCAACTCAGTTCTGTATCCATCTAGCCAGCCTGCCCCGAATCCCATATGATTTTAGTTTTTGGATCAGTCTGCCATGTGGGACCTTGTCAAATGATCAGTAAGGATAGGCAACAACACCTCCTCCATGATCATCCTCAACACCGGTACCCCACAAGGCTGTGTTCTCAACCCCCTACTATACTCCTTACACACCTATGACTATGTGGCCAAATTTCCCTCCAATTCGATTTTCAAGTTTGCTGACGACACCACCGTAGTGGGTCGGATCTCAAACAATGACGAGACAGGAATGAGATAGAGAATCTGGTGAACTGGTGCGGCAACAATAATCTCTCCCTCAATGTCAACAAAACAAAGGAGATTGCCATTGATTTTAGGAAGCGTAAAGGAGAACATGCCTCTGTCTACATCAATGGGGATGAAGTAGAAAGTGTTGAAAACTTCAAGTTTTTTGGTGTCCACATCACCGACAAGCTGTCCTGGTTCTCCCCATGTTGACATTATAGTTAAGAAAGCCCACCAACGCCTCTACTTTCTCAAAAGACTAAGGAAATTTGGCATGCCAGCTATGACTCTCACAACGTTTGCAGATGCACCATAGAAAGCATTCTTTCTGGTTGTATCACAGCTTGGTATGGTTACTGCTCTGCTCAAGATCGCAAGGAACTACAAAAGGTCGTGAATGTAGCCCAATCTATCAAGCAAACCAGCTTCCCATCCATTGACTCTGTCTACACTTCCCGCTGCCTCAGCAAAGCAGCCAGCATAATTAAGGACCCCACGCACCCTGGACATTCTCTCTTCCACCTTCTTCCTTTGGGAAAAAGATACAAAAGTCTGTGGTCATGTACCAACCGACTCAAGAACAGCTTCTTCCCTGCTGCTGTCAGATTTTTGAATGGACTTATCTTGCATTAAGTTGATCTTTCTCTACACCCTAGCTATGACTGTAACACTACAGTCTGCACTCTCTCCTTTCCTTCACTATGAACGGTATGCTTTGTCTGTATAGCACACAAAAAACAATACTTTTCACTGTATGTTAATACATGTGACAGTAATAAATCAAATCAAATCAAAACAAAGAACAAAGAACAATACAGCATGGGAACAGGCCCTTCGGCCCTCCAAGCCCGTGCCGCTCCCTGGTCCAAACTAGACCATTCTTTTGTATCTCTTACTAAAAACATCTTACTAAAGTCCAAATAAACCACATCCGCAACCTTTCCCTCATCAATTTTCTTTATCACCTCTTCAAAAAACATGCTTCATACTTCACTGGCGTGTCAGCTTTGATTTTTGTACTTAAGCCATGTGGGACCTTGTCAAAGGATCAGTAAGGATAGGCAACAACACCTCCTCCATGATCATCCTCAACACCGATGCCGCACAAGACTGTGTTCTCAGCCCCCTACTATACTCCTTACACACCTATGACTGTGTGGCCAAATTCCCCTCCAATTCGATTTTCAAGTTTGCTGACGACACCACTGTAGTGGGTCGGATCTCAAACAATGACGAGACAGGAATGAGATAGAGAATCTGGTGAACTAGTGCGGCAACAATAATCTCTGAGGAGTAGGTAAAGAGGAGATGTCAGGGGCAAGTTTTTCACTCAGAGGGTGGTAGGTGCATAGAATGGGTTACCAGCAACGGTGGTGGAGGCGGATTCGATAGGGTCTTTTAAGAGACTTTTAGATAAGTACATGGAACTTAGTAAGATAGAGGGTTATAGGTAAGCCTAGTAATCGCTAAGGTAGGGACATGTTCAGCACAACTTTGTGGGCTGAAGGGCCTGTATTGTGCTGTAGTTTTTCTATGTTTCTATAAATCCAGAATCCAGAAATGACTCAGAGATAGAGGACTACGAACTGATACCCCAAATATTGTTGTGAGACTGGTGGGGTGCTGTGATCTGATTGAGCAGAGTTGGGGATATCCATTCCCGAGCATTATCTCACTCTCTTCCCACATCCTAGCATGTGCCAGTACACAACAATCTCATACACAGCTTGGAAACAGCATATGCATGTGTGAAGCACTTTGCAGTCTGCTGACCTTAACATTGACTTTAGCATCTTCAGGTCTTAACCCGAAGCTTGCAGTAGGTGTGACTATTAATTTCCTGATTTTCTTCCCTTATTTTCAGATCAGTTGTTCGGACAAATGGATTGACCTTCAGTAGTTTCTCCATCAGAATTCAGGTCCTGGTATATCATCTGAAGGGCAGCTGTGAAGTGTGATTTGTTGAGTAGTGTAAATCCTGAGCATCCCTAAATGCTTCAAGCCCATCAAAGTTCACTGTCTGTACATTTACACTCTGTCAGAGCACTTGAGAGCAGATTGCTTCAGATTTGGAGGTTTCATTCATACAGGGATCTCCAAATCCAATCGGAGCTCCTGGACATTATTTGTGATGTTGCAATGTCAGGCCCCATGTCACGGAAAGAATTGCAGTTGATTTATTTTACTTTAAAAATTCATTTTGGAGAGGCAATCAAGCCAGGATTGATTTTTTTTGGAGTGTTTTTCTGGTTGACACGTTTTGCTTTGGGAACCGAACTGTAATAGACCAAATTTACAATGCTATCTGTAATTGTTGTTGAGGGCTGAAATACCAAGTACCTGCAGACCAGTTCCCAATGCCTTTGATCCTGTCTACCTACAGGCAGATCTTTCCAAGATCCAGGGCACAAGATGAGCCGGACACTCAGTGAGTAACTTACTCGGAAATAATAACATTTATGAACTTCTACTGTCTGATGTGAATTGATGGAAGTTCATTAACAGCACAGCTAAAGTTCAGCTCATGACCTCCATGGTGCAGGGTTTCAACTGATAGTGCAGGCACTAGTGGGAATTCACAAGTGTCAGCGCCATAGGATGGCGGGGCTTTTGGATTGCACTCCAGCTGCCCTTCTGTCTCTTGGACTAGCCCGGGGAACTCCAGGCACCTGAATGGAAGAGGATAGGCAGGTGTACAGCCTGGGGCCTTCCACCCAGGAGGCCCTAAGGGTGTCCAGCCCACCTGATACCCTCCTCCCTGTGAATGACACATCTCCAGCCCCGCACACCAAGGAGGGCAGCATTGTTACACCCAGATCCTCAAGGTCCCGCAGGGAACAGAAGCCAATGTCATTTCAGGCAACACGGTGTGGAAAACAGCAGGCTGTTGATCCTGGAGATACACCTAGACATAGAGGGAGAGTGAGGAAGAGTAAGAAACAATAGGCACCTAGTGCGCACAGGTGAACATAGGCACTAGTAGTTATAAGTCACCATTGTAATATCGTCCTTGTATTAAACATCAATTTGGTCACCCATACAGCTCCTCCATGTTGTCATGTCATCGCGCCATGCTCCACAGATCTCTGCGCAAACTCAGTGCTTCACCCCTGTGCAGTGAGAGAATGGCAGTGCTATGTCTCTCCCAACTCCCATACTGACCACACAGAAATGCAGCACTTCTGCTGGCACAGGCCCCCCCATCCCCCACCCCCAATGCCCCATCCATGGAAGGTTAACCCCTCTCCATGCCAACATCAACGCTCAGGCCTCTCATATCTGCCGACCTTCTCCAGTGATGTGGATGCCAAAGGCTGACAAAGTGCTGAGAGCCCGCCCACCTCATACATAAGTGGAAAAAAACACCGGGACCTTGGAGGGGGAGTAGTAGCTGAGGTTTGTCGTCCAATGTCTCTGAAGTCCATGTTAAGCCTGTTAATTGGCAAGTCACGTTCAGCTCCCTGTCTGGCAGGAGTCAGACAGGGAGCTGAGGATAAGAAGAGCATTGTTCTGTCCTCACTGTGAATCATCATCATTTCCCTGCAGTGTCCGGCCAATTGCTTTAGTGCCCTGCCCATAAATGTGGCCATCCTTGGGGTGGCCTCCCACAGACACCACAGCAGTGAGTGGATGTCTATCTCCATGGTGGGAGAGATTTTCACACCTTAGTCCTAAACATCACTAAATTGAGAGTCAATAAGAGCGTCTCTAGCCCTACACCCCCATGCAGGTCCTGGCCATCACCCGAGGTCCTTCCTCCTCTTCTGTGAGTTACTGCATGCTGCCCTCCTTTCCCTTTTGATTTTGGCATTAGGATGAGAACAAGGTATATCGTTCAAGGTATGATCCAATTGATCCAATAGGAAGTTTTTAGAATACAAACTTTATTTAAGAATGCAGTTAGGATATAGTTTAATTGATTTAGTTTAGTTGTTGACTTTAAAAGAATTGGGTGCATGTCCCCTAATCATTGAATGCCAAGGCTCATACTCATGTCAACATAACAGAGAGGTGACCCTCAATGCAAGTTGTCATGGTGAAATTTCACATCATTCACCCGACTTCCTCCTTTTCCAAGAAGATGTAGCTCTCCTCCATCTCCTCCTGGTCCAGCTGCTTTCCCCGCTGTAGTGCCATGTTGTGGATAACGTAGCAGACTACTATGATGTGGGACATCCTCTGGGGGCTGTATTGGAGATCTCCCCCAGATCGGTCTCAGCACCAGAACTGCAACCTGAGCAATCAAATTGCCTGCTCGACCAGCGCACACATTGACACATGAGCCTCATTATAGCGAGTCTCAGCAGGTGTTTGTGGCCTCCGCACTGGTGTCATCAGCCACCTCCTGAGTGGTTATCCTTTATCCCTGAAGAGCCAGCCCTCCAGTCACTACTCTCCCTCAAAAATGGCTGGGATCTGCAAGTGTTGCAACACGTAACTGTCATGGATGCTCCCCAGGAAATGGGCACACCTGCGTGACATGCATCATGTGGTCACAGATGAACTGGACATTGAGGGAGTGGTATCCCTTGTGGCTCACAAATGGTGCCCCATGCTGCAATGGAGAGCATAGAGTCACTTGGGTGAAGTTGATGACACCCTACCTCTTGGGCAGCCTGCTATTGAGGTGAAGCCCATAGCCCTAGCATCCTTACTTTGCCAATTGAGATATGCCACACAGGTCACCCATGCAGCCCTGAACCAACCACAGGCATAGAAGTTCAGAGGGTCAGTAACTTTCAGGGGCACGGACAATGGGTGACCTTCCAACCCACGTCGTGCCAACTCTTGCATCACCTGGCACAGGTGGTCCACCATCCCCCGGGACAGATGCAGTCTTCTCCGGCACTGGACCTCTAACATTTGAAGGTGAGAAATTCGACACCAGAATATCCGTGGCCAGTACTATCTCATCCCAGGCTCCCCTATCTGTGGCTCTGCTCCCAGAAGAGCTGTGGGATCTGCTTCCCTCAGCGGGGCACTGATCCAGGCTACATGCAGTGGCACATCAATGTCACTGCTGCTGGTCGATCACAAACCTAAAAATTGCCAACTCTACAGGCACTATGATGCTCCAGAGTCATGAACTGAAAGGAAGAGAACATCAAAATGAGTGATGAAGGGTCCTGACAATGCCCTGGCCCTCAGCCCACTCATCCACCCATGCGCACTCCTATGTGAGCACCTATCCACTAAGCCTTATTCCCTCTCCTGTCACAGAATAGCCTATTCCACACACTCTAAATGAAACACTCTGACCTTTGAGAGTCTCAGTGGTCCAGGTGCTCCCCACAAGGGTGAGATGTTAGGGTCATTGAGTGCATTTAACGAAGCTGCCTTATGGGGGAACAAGGCGCTTCCCCCATCATCCCTTAAGTCGGGTGAGTGATGTGAAACTTCACCATGGCACCTTGCATTGGGGGTCACATCTGTGTCACCTCTCTGTTGTGTCGACATGAGCATGAGCCTTGGAGTTCAATGATTAGGGGACACGCTCCTAATTGTTTTAGAGTCAACAATCAAATTAAGTCAAATAAACTATATTCTAACTGTATTCTTAAATAAAGCTGGTTTTGCTAAAAGCTTCCTAGTGGATCAATTGAATCATACCTGGAACGAAATACGTTGTGCTCACCCGAATGCCAAAATCAAAAGGAAATGTTAGGGTCTAGGCTAACTTCATAATATACCTTGGAGTTTCTGATCTGGACCCTAACAATGGACTAACTACAAATCATGGGACTAGTATATCACATCCTGTAGTGGTGTCTTAAACTGACAGCAATTTAAGACACAAATCCTTAAAAGTATATGCACATCATATCACAACGTCCCCCTTTTTTCTAAACTAAAAGATTCAAACTATTAGTTTGTTTGCTGCCATGTAAATATTGTGTCTGAATGTCCTTTAATATATCTGAAAGGTAATGGCAGTTTGCTTATCTGTCCAGCTTTCGTCATAGTGATCTTTACTGTCGGTAGGCGATTGTACATTTTCAGAATGCTGGTTGGAGGTGTTTTGTTTGTGTTGGGTCTTAAACCCTCTTCTGTTCACAATAGGACTGCTCAGTATTTTTGGTTGTGGTGTTGTTCTGATTTGGCATCTGTTTCATTGCACTGTCATGCCATCTGGTACTTGATATGATCTTGGTTCTAGGCATATAGTGACAATTTCTGCTTGATTCCAGGTGCCATCAGTTGGGTGTTGGACATAAACTTTCTGTCCAATGTTCAATTGGGTAATTTGTTACTCTCATTCTGCTCGTGACCGTCTTTCAAATTTCCCTCATTTTGAGCAATACATTTCAGAATGGGGAGGTTTCTGCCCATTCTGCCAAACAGTATTCCCACTTTGATTTGATTTGATTTATTATTGTCACATGTATTAACATACAGTGAAAAGTATTGTTTCTTGCACGCTATAGAGACAAAACATACCGTTCATAGAGAAGGAAAGGAGACAGTGCAGAATGTAGTGTTACAGTCATAGCTAAGGTGTAGAGAAAGATCAACTTAGTGTGAGGTAAGTCCATTCAAAAGCCTGGTGGCAGCAGGGAAGAAGCTGTTCTTGAGTCGATTGGTACGTGATCTCAGACTTTTGTATCTTTCTCCCGACAGAAGAAGGTGGAAGAGAGTATGACCAGGAGGTCCTTGATTATGCTGGCAACTTTGCCGAGGCAGCAGGAAGTGTAGAAAGAGTCAATGGATGGGAGTCTGGTTTGCGTGATGGACTGGGCTTCATTCACGATCCTTTGTAGTTTCTTGTGGTCTTGGGCAGAACAGGAGCCATACCAAGCTGTGATACAACCAGAAAGAATGCTTTCTATGGTGCATCTGTAAAAGCTGATGAGAGTCGTAGCAGACATGCCAAATTTTCTTAGTCTTCTGAAAAAGTAGAGGTATTGGTGGGCTTTCTTAACTATAGTGTTGGCATGGGGGGAGTAGGACAGGTTGTTGGTAATCTGAATACCTAAAAACGTGAAGCACGCGACCATTTCCACTTCATCCCCATTGATGTAGACGGGGGCATGTTCTCCACTATGCTTCCTGAAGTCGATGGCTACCTCCTTTGTTTTGTTGACATTGAGGGAGAGATTATTGTTGTTGCACCAGTTCACCAGATTCTGTATCTCATTCCTGTACTCCATCTCGTCATTGTTTGAGATCTGACCCACTACTGTGGCGTCATCATCAAACTTGAAAATCAAGCATTGGTACTGCAGTATGAAGTTTGCAAGTTTGGATTGGATATTTGTATTTGGTTCAAACAGCGTTGTGTAGTCTGTTGGCTGATGATCTGCATTGCAGAGCTAGGGGTCTTCTCCTAGTTAAACACTGGGTTTCCAATGGTTCTCCTTGTGGTCTTTGGTCCTCACCATTGTCTTGACAATGTTATAGATGCAAATCCTTCCACACTGGTAGGCCTGTGATCACTAGACCTGTGGTGTCCATAATCTAAAATATCTGGGGTGACCAAGGTAAGTTTTTGCAGTGATACTTGAGTGTAATGGATCCCAGGGATGAACCTCTGAGTCATTGTATGCACTGAGTTTGGTGTTGGTTAGTCAGATCATCACTTGCTACTCTAGTTGTGTACATTTCAGTGTACAAAATGGAAGGATGCTTGCACATGCACTGGTATCAGTTTTGTACATGGGTTATGCTAACCCTGTATCTATGGGCATATAATCTGGATGATGGTAAAAGCTGTTGATACCACTGTGCCAATACATTCTTTGGTGTTCACTGTGCTGAATGTCTGTTTACTGTGTGTCGATGATCTGGTCATCCTCAGCATCTGATTGTATAGCTTGACTAGACATTTTGTGGATCTTATCTTGATGCTCTTTGGTACACACTCTAAATCTGTACCTGTTTGGCCTTTGGTTGTGACTTCTCATTATGCTGAACCGCTTGTCCTGGCCTTTGCTTTCTGCACTGACACTGCCAATGTCCTCTGGTGCCACATGCTTGCATACAGCATTAAAAGTTACGCATCTTCTGTGTGCAAGTATGAGGCCACATCATCCACATTACTTACTAGGCATGCCTGCATTGGCTATAACATCAATGGTGAGCAAATTATGCATAGCGTGTAGACTCTGCCTATCAGTGGTACTTGCATCCTCCTTGTGGTAGTGTTTCCATGGTGTAACCTTTAGGATGGTCCAAGAGATCTTTAGGGAGCACTTCTATTGGAGTTGATGCTATCAGGAGCTCAATTATTCTATTGGCTAGCTCCATTGCTACAAAATCACAATCACACCCCTTGTCTCTGCATCTCCTTGTGAATTGATCAATGGTCTCTGCTTAAACAACATGAATTCCAGATGGCAGACTCAGAAGTTGAGCTTCACTCCTAATTAATCTTCAAGAGTTAACCATATTGTTTCTGGATTTTTAAGATGGCCATTGAACAGACCTGAAGTGTTCAATCTGTGAAGGCCTTCATTGCCTCTAGCAATTTTAATTTTAACGGCTTGTTTATCTGGTTCAGAATTATCAAGTTGCAGAAAACACAGTTCAATGTGTTGTCAGAACATGGTAAATTCAGATAGGAGGGCCATTGCCCTCCAATTGTGTGTTAGAGATTTTGTGGTTATCTTTTAGATTTTTGCAGGATTTTTAGTGCCACCTGGAAATTTTGACAGTCCAGCAACTTTCTTCCAGCTCTTTTTGAGTTAACTTAGCTCTGAGTTACAGTACCTTTAATTGCCACTGCCCTAACTTGTCATAGGTTACTGCTTGACTGCAATGGTAGCGCTGTTGAATACTTTGATTTTTCCTCATTTCTCATAAAGCAATGATTTGGGCATCAAAAATGGCTGCAGACTTCAAAATTCAAAGCAAACAGTGAAAAATATTTTCTTTCTATAGGCTTCCTCCTTCTCCTCAGCCTAACCTGCAGTAAAAGATGTGAAGGCATTGGAGGGAGTGCAGGAAAGATTCACGAGCATGGGTCTAGGGAATGAGGGATTTCAAATATGAAGATAGACTGGAGAAATTGGAGCGGTTTTCCTTGGAGAAAAGAAAGTTAAAAAGGGATTTGATAGGGGTGTTCATAATCATGAGGGGTCTGGACAGAATAGATAGAGAGAAACTGTTCCCACTTGTGAAAGGATTGAGAACAAAAGGCCACAGATTAAAAGTAATTGGCAAAAGAAGCAAAAGCGACATGAGAGAAGAAAAACTTCTCATGCAGTGAGTGGTTAAGGTCTGGAATGCACTGCCTGAGAGTGTGGCGGAGGCAGGTTTGATCAAAGCATTCAAAAGGGATTTGGGCTGTTATCTGAAAAGGAGGAATGTGCAGGGTTAACGGGGGGAAGGGGAAGAATGACACTAATGAACTGCTCATTGGGAGAGCAAACACTGTGGGCAGAATGGCCTCCATCCGTGCTCTAACAATTCTGTAATTTTAACTTCCAAGAAGCAGCAGTAATGTACTCTCTCCTGTCTGTAGGTTCTGCTTACAATGGGACCCTCCAGACTCTGCTATTTAATTTCTGTTCCTGCTTAAACTTTGCATTTGGTTGACATTTACCATTTAGCTTACTCAGATTTGAACAATCTTACTGGGCCTAATGCCTGCTGGTTGGAGCAAGTGCAATCCCAGAATATTTACAAAGCTGCAAAATCCTTACACATGGTGAGCCTTGATAGTTGTTTCCCTTTCCCGTCAGCTCTTCCCTTCTACTGTACATCAAATGTTGAGAATATTTTGCAATTCAAAACCTCGGCTGCCACCCTGCCACCGTGTTACCTTCTTCTTCTTTTCGATATAAATGTACCAATCATAAACAAGGATTTGTGAAACAATGATGTACGTTCTTTATTTGAAGGCTAGATATTAACTCAGATACTGTTATACACAGATCATACTCCAATTCTTGCTGCTTATTGACTGACTACAAGTATATAGACTAATATATCACATTCTGTCAAGGTATGTAATGATTGACAGCAATTTAAAATATGCCTCCTTAAAGGTATAGGCACATCATATCGCAACACTACCCACTTACCCACCTCACCCATCTACCAACCTGCAAACCCTACCACCCTTCCCATTTACTCATTCATCAACTCACCCATTCACTCATTCAATAACATTTAACTTACCATACAGAAGCTAGTGCCATTCAAAGGTCACATGTCCTGCCTTCCCCTGACTTTAATCCATTTCGCTGAAGTTTCCCAATGGATGCTGTGTTTTGCTTTACTGGAAAAGCTCAGTTCAGAAAGTTCCAGAAGCAATGTGGAGCAGAGTTGAGTTCCTCAGGAGATCTGGGCCAATTTTGTTTTGCACCTTTTATGTGGCTTTCAGTGATCCAGTTAAAGACCTTTAGTTAAACCAGTCGAGACCCAGAAGAACTAGTCACAACTCAGCCTTGTTACTATCCAGTTTCAATTTGGAGTCCCATACCAATGTAAGACCCCTATTTGAATAATTAAACCAGTCTGCCACTTGTTCCTGGATAATCAAACATTGTCGAATGCGAAGAGTTACCAAGATTCAAAATATTGGCACTATTCTCTCTCCACAGATGCTGCCAGACCTGTTGAGATTTTCTAGCATTTTCTGTTTTTGTTATCTGAAGTGCTCTTCTGTAATTGATTACAGTTGTAATGGAGAATTATGCCCTGAATTTAGACTATTTTTTCTTATATAATGCCTGAGGGACAGATTCAATGTACAGTTTTTCTCCTTTAATCATTAATATCTTTATTACTCTTTGATCTTCATTAATTTGGAGATCACACTGTCTGATCTCACTGACTCCATCCTCCCCGGGTTACACACTCTCTGATCTCACTGACTCCATCCTCCCCGGGTTACACACTATCTGATCTCACTGACTCCATCCTCCCCAGGTTACACACTCTCTGATCTCGAAGGGCCTGTACTGCGCTGTAATGTTCTATGTTCTATGTTAATCTATTAATCTTTGACATCAAGGCAACCTATAATGCTCAGGGATACTGCATGTTAGATGTGTGTTATGATGTGTTATTGGATGGAACAATGACCTGAATTCAGAGGTAGGAAATGTTCCAGTTACAGAGAATTATTGACTCTCTCTGAGGAGATAGGGTTTTCATATAATCAGTCAATTTTCATGGAAAAGGAACTGCATTTAGGTTGAGCAGTCATTAACACTGTGTCCTTCAGAACAACAGCAGGTATGCATCAGGAGAGAGTGGGGGCTTGCTGAAATTATACAGAAGAATCATGGAATGATACAGCACAGGAGGAAGTCTAATTGTTCCTTTGTTGCTTTTTTTGAAAGAGCTAACTAATTATCCTACTCTCCCTAGCCTTTCCCTATAGCCTTGCAAAACTGGTCCCTTCAAATATTTATTCAATTCCATTTTGCATTCTATTATTAAATCTGCTTCCACCATTCTTTCAGGCAGGGCTTTCCAGATCATCACAACTGCTGCATAAAATAAAATTACTTCATCTTCCCTCTGGTTCTTTTTCCAATTACCTTAAATTTGCCTTCTCTGGTTACTGACCCTTCTGCTGCTTCCCCTTATTCATGCTATCAGCAGTATTATTCAAAACATTATCAGACTTTACTCTGGATACTTTTTTAGCCTTGTACTTACATTTCTATAGCTGATTGCTCATTCTATATGATCCATTCTATGCTCTAAATTTCTTGTTTTCAATTTTGTGGAATAAATCAAATGTTGTTTTCATTTGTTAATCCTTGAATGCATTTTTTAAATCTCAAAAATAGACTGTTATTGAAAAAGAGGTCATTCGTTTAACAAAGGGACAAGATGCCAGAGCTTGTAATTGTTCAATGTGACACACTGTACATCATTAAAATGGCCACAAGTAGGTCAGAAACAGCACTTATAAATGCCCTCTGGCACTTATACAAAGAGGGTTATAGAATCTCAGTCTATTGTCACAATTGTAAATGCTGCTATCTCAGTAAGTCGCAATATTAAGTAAAGAAGTTTCTAAGACAAAAAGTAGTTTCCTGTAACTTTCTTGGACTGGTCAGCAATGCACCTTTTTAAGGGGTAGGATTAAAGGAAAAGTCATTCATATATTTGTAAAAAAAAACGTTGCCCTTTGTATTTGAAAGATGTGGAGAATATTATGCCCCTATTTTTGAAGTGGGAATTGGGGAATTTTAAGACAATCTGTAGAGGTAATCTCATAGACACATTGGTCATCAATCGAATTGTGCCCCAATTCAGACTCCACTGGTTTTCTGTAGTGTATGCCTTACAATCATAGGTATGTAGAAATTTACAATTTGACTGAGGCAATTCATAATAATTATTTTAGTAGCAATAATAGGAATGCCAGACAACAAGTAGAAAAGTGTATTTCAATAAAATGTGGATTTACATATTGGCAACAGGAGTACAACGGAAATGAAATGTGCAGATTGCTATTATGTGGCTCAATTTTGCTGTTCCCAAACTCAGGTGGGATAGCAATGTTAAAATAGGAAACGGGCCTCTATTCAAACTCTATTTTCTTGAACTGCTGGAACATTTCTGCTCCAAGGAAAATCCACCTCAATCTTCTCTCAGATAAAGTTTTTTTTAAGCTATATCCAATCAAATCCAATCAAAGTCCAATTCAAAGTCTCAACTAGCGAGACATTACAGATTCAAGCTGACAAGACAGGCTGGCAGCTGATAGGAGCAGGCATTGCACCCTCTCCAGTGCTTGATCTCTTTAAAGCTATTTAAAGATGATTACGCGGATACAAGAAAATGGGATATCACTTTTGTTAAGCATAAGCTATTGCACATTTTGAAATTATTAGCACTCTTAAAAATGATGGGTGAAGAGACTTGGTGAATCTTTTTAGAGTGGCAGAAGAAGGATTATTTTATGACCTTTTGAACAAGTGGCTGCCCTTTGTGGTGTGAGTACATTCCAAGAGTATGCAAATAACTGAAGCTCCTCCTATCCCTGCAAAGCTTTGGCAGGGTCAGCAGCCACACTGCCCAGCAGACACGATCTCAATACAAGGAAAGTAGCTAGAAGTGGTATTTCATGAGATTCTGGAAAAATTCAGGCCATTAAATGGGTGGCTGACAATTGAAGATCATTCCACAGTGCATGGATTCATCAGCTTCATGGCAGGGTTGGAGAGTTATAGTCATAGGAAATGAGATACTGGATTCCCATTGGACCAGGGAAAGCTAAGGAGGGATTGAATAGTTTTTTGTAAGATAGCTTTGACAATAAACAGGGAAGGACTATTTTCCTTTGTGGAGAATCAATTATGAAGGTTGTCGATTTAAAATTATGACTAAGAGCGTGAAGAGAGGGAAAGGAAACATTCTTAACACACTTGATTGTTGGAGCATGGAATACTTCCTATTGGGAACTGTTGAGGCAATGACCATTGTATAATCTTTCAGGGGAAATAGAAGAACTTTTGAAGTTGAAGGGGATAGGAGGTTATAGGAGAGAGCAGGAAAGTTGGATGAGTTTTGAATCATTCTAGCAAATGGCTGGCACAGTGGGCTGAATGGCCACTACCTGCGCAATAAAAGTCTACGGTTCTAAAATGCATGTATTTAAAATTGATAAAGATGCAATATTCACAAAACGGTCTTCTACAGGAAAGATTAAGCCTACATATATTATCCAAGGCTCCAATTATTTTCCTTACCAAACCTATGTCAATACTGTTCTATAAGTAATTGCTGATGGGATCTGTTTGTTAAACACATATAATTACACTTGTGTCCAGTAGAGGGAGCCTGACATTGGAGGTAGAGCAGTTATTCAGGTGGTATAGTAAGGCTGCCACCTTTTGCCAAATTGACAACTGGACAGGGAAAAGCATGCGCCAGGTGATTGGAAGTAAATTCAGGATCAGAACAATACGGGCAATGAAACTGCTTGCAGCCAGAAAAGAAAGCAAATAGATATTGCCAACATGTTGATGGCAGTAAAAGGATTGATGCAGCCTGGTGATTTAATCATGTGATGCTTCATCATATGGCACTCAATCATGTGACATTTGTAATGCTTAATCACATGGCATTTTATCAAATGCCAGTTCAAACATTGAGAGTTTCACTCTATCACCAAGTAAGATAACAGACACGATCTATAAATCAAAGCAACAGTGCAAAATGTCAAGATTTATGAATAAGTAAGATGTTTAAATAAAAACTATATTGGTGATGTTTCTACAGTAATGAGAAACACCAAGTAAATTCCACTAATGTAACAAAAACATCAGCAATATAAGTAATTTCTAATCAACACTGGAGTACTGTTTTGGGCTGCATTAAAGTGTTTAAGTTGGAGTTTGATGAGTGAGGGAGCTCGGTGAAGAGGTGAAGGAGATGATCCTTTCATTCTCCACTTTTCCTGAGCCTCCAGTGCTAGTTCTTACTTTCCTAGAGGGGACGCTCTTAAAACTGCAGGAGTTCAGAGAGAGAGAACAACAGCGGGAGCTTACAGATAATATCTAAAAGTGACACCCATAAGTGGACGAGGTGATAATTATCGGCTTTCCGGACTGGGCACAGAGGAAAGAGTTGATTGGTAACTGACAAGTGGGTTATATTATATTATACCATACTGCAGTGAATGCGGGTAAATATGTGGGGGTAGGGCCTGGGTGGGATTGTGGTCGGTGCAGACTCGATGGGCCGAATGGCCTCCTTCTGCACTGTAGGGTTTCTATGATTCTACTCCCTCTATAGCAAGGACATCCTTCCTCAGATAAGGACACCAAAACTGCACACAATACTCCAGGTCTGGCCTCACCAATGCCCTATACAATTGCAGCAAAACATCCCTATTCTTATACTCAAACCCTCTTGCTACAAAGGCCAACATACCATTTGCCTTCTTTACTGCCTGCTGTATCTGTGCACTTACTTTCAGCGACTGATGCATGAGGACACCAAGGTCTCGCTGAGTATCCACCTCTCTCAAATTTACACCCAGTCAAGTAATAATCTGACCTCCCATTATTGCTTCCAAAGTGGATAACCTCACATTTATCCACATGATACTGCATCTGCTATTCATATGCTGACACACTCAGCCAGTCCAAATCACACTAAAGCATATCTGCGTCCTCCTCACAGCTCATCCTCCCACCCAACTTTGTATCATCTGCAACTTTGGTTATCTCACTCTCTAACTGGTTTTCCATTTGGTTACTGGTGAGTGAGATGACTCCTCAGAGGACTGTAGCATAAGTCAAGTTCATGGTACCACAGCAGGCTCAGTTGCACAGGTGGAGAGGAGGAAGCATGAAAGTGCGATTGTGGTAGGGGATTCCATCGTCAGGGAAGCAGAAAAGCGTTTCTCTAGCCATAGATGTGACTCCAACTTGGTATGTTGCTTCCTTGGTGCCGGGGTCACAGAGAGGCTGCAGGACATTCTTTTGGGAGAGGGTAAACAGCCAGAGGTTGTGGTCTACACAGGGATCAGTGACATAGGTAGGAAAACAGGATGAGGTCTTGAAAACAAATTTTAGTGAGTTAGGAAGGTAATTAAATAACAGGACCTTAAGAGAAGTAACCTAGGATGCTACTGGGACTTGATGGATTGAGTTATAAGGAGAGGCTGGATAGATTGGGACTTTTAAAAAAGAGCGGCATGGACAAGTTGGGCCGAAGGGCCTGTTTCCATGCTGTAAACCGCTATGACTCTAACCTCAGGATTACTCAGTGCCACGTACTGTTGAGCTTAAGAATAGAAAGATTGAGCATGTAGCTGGAGAAATGTAATATGATGGGAGAGCTTTAGACTTTTCAGGCATGGGAATTGATTCTGGGGCAGGTTGGACCTGCGCATGAATGTTGGGTTGCACCTTAACAAGACTAGGACTAATGTCATTGCAAGGAGGTTTGCTAGCGCTGCTGGAGAGGGTTTAATCTAGTTTGGCAGGGAGATGGGAACCTGAAGAGAAACTCAGAGTGGAGAAGAGAAAAATTGGCAGTGATAAGTAACAAAAGTATTAACTGATAAGGAGGAGATATCAGAGTAAGTCAGGTAAACTGAATAATTGGGCAGTTTGATATAATTCAAGTAAGCAATTGTAAGCCATTAGATGGAGTCAGTGGCTTTTTCATTGCATTGTCGAATGATTGTGGTTTGGGGCACGCTGAAAAGACCGGTATGAATAACTTCCATTTTCAGAGTTTTATGATACTTCAGGAAGATTGTGCCTGTGTTACAATTAGGTGAAAAGGAGGCTCCCCTCTTCTCATTTATCCATAGTCGTTTATTTTTGTTTGAAAAGGATATACTTGCCAATTAAGTGGATATTGAATTGTTTATGCAGCGATCATAAAGGACAGGTTTTCTTGAGTTTAATAAAGAATGAGGTTAGTGTTAGCACACACACACATTTCCTTTGTTGGCTCCAATGGTTGTGATTTAAAGAAACAGATGGCTGATATTGGTTCTTCTGGAGATGATAGTGTTGGGATAAATTATTTTAAGAAGTCTGTCTGCAGCTGGGATTTCCCTGAATGGTCATGGCCTACAAATAGGGCGGAATGAAGAGGGAGGTAGGCAGGAAGGACCCCACTCGGGTCTTTTGTCTTAGTTGCTTGTCCTCAGTTCTGCAGAGGAACAGGTGCTTAAACATACAAAGGGTTGGCTTATCACATGACTTCCTTTGTCCAACAGCCAGGGGATACAAATAAGGCCATTGCCAGTGTATTCCAAAGGAAACCTAATTAGATAAGTCTCTCCTAGTCCGAATCTCATTGTCCAAGTGATTAATTGTTCATCTCTAACAGTTGAATAACTTGGGTGGTTGTCTTAATGCCTTGCAGATGGGGCAGGAAATAAATAGTATATTGCAATCAAATATATCCTTCAGTTCAGTGAGAACTGTTGTCCTGGATGGGACTTGTATGAGAACTGTTGTCCTGGTTGGGACTCGTGTTCTAGAAGGCAGCACCCCCACAAGTGGGTAGGACCTTCTGGGTTTTACGGACCAATGAATTCCCATGTTATCAGAGGGTAGGATGCAGTTGGCTAAAGCATATGACATTTATTAATAATTAATTCACACCTGGTGGGAATGAACCCCCATGAAACCCCAAAGGTGACAGACAACGTACAATGAACTCCATTTTCATTGGAAGGGAGATTGTTTGTTGCTGTATTAACGAAAGTATATTTGCTGTTGACTTGTTTTAATAATTTATCATTGTGAAATTATAATGTATTTGGATTGTAATTTATGATATATTTGGATTGTAATGTATTTGGATGAATTGTTTAAATAAAAAGAACATATGGGGCCTCCGTATTTCCCTGAGTCTCGTGTCATTGTTTAAAATAGTCTTCCTATGAAGCACCCTGGGACATTTTATGATAAATGTGTTATGTGAATACAAGTTGTTGATATTTGATTCAAAAAAATACATAAGGTTTATTAAAGAATTTCAAAATACTCTGGGATTTAAAACACTAAAAAAGGCTACTAAAACTGAGTGGGTTAACTTTGGATAAGAATCACAGACTGGGATAAAAATATTATAGAAGTTACTGTCTGCATGGAAACAAAGATTTAAACATGCATTTTGGATTTAAAAAGGTATTTCAGATGTATTTTATGACCTTTTGGCCAAAATGTAGGCTGCCCCAAGGCATAATGGGATGGGAGCTAGCTAAGAGCAGCCACATTCTTTCAGAACAATGCAGTCACAGAGTACAATTTTTAACAGTATAGGTCAGAGAAAGTACAGATTCCAAGACTCAAAAGTGAATAGGATTATTCATTTTTTCTGATAAAGGTAGCTCTCCAGGCAGTGAGAAATTGGACTTTTGAACTTTCCAACCTATGTAATAGAAGTTGCTAAGAAATGATGGGAAAGGCACCTTTGAACTCTATGATTAGCATTATAGAAGTTGCTAGGAGACAAGTGGGTAGGACCTTCTGGATTTTACAGACCAATGAACTCCCATGTTGTCAGAAAGTAGAATGTAGTTGGCTAAAGTATATGACATTTATTAATAATTGATTCACACCTGGTAGGAATCAACCAGAAGGTGGGAGAAGTGATTTTGGAGATGTATAATTATGTTGGCAAATGTAATGTAACCTCAGTGAGACATTTGACTGCCCAACATTTCCTCCCTGTGTATGTTGGTCAATGAAGAATGTCATTCACCAGGGCACTGCTGTGTCATGAGTCTTTGTTTTAACTCAATTTTGGCAGTACTTAGTCTCTGAAAAGAAACCCTGTCCATGAGGTTGAACATGGCAATTATTTTCATGGAGACGTTGAGAGTCCACAGCATATCAAAAATGGCAAATGGAGCCGAGATATTTGAATCACCGATAGCCACGGGTGAGGTGCCTGAAGATTGGAGAGTGGCAAATGTTGTGCCTTTGTTTAAAAAAGGCTGCGGGGAAATGCCTGGGAACTACAGGCCAGTGAGCCTCACATCTGTGGTGGGTAAATTGTTGGAAGGTATTTTGAGAGACAGGATCTACAGGCATTTAGAGACACAAGTACTGATTAGGGAAAGTCAGCATGGCTTTGTGAGTGGAAAATCATGTCACAAATTTGATTGAGTTTTTTGAAGGGGTAACCGAGAAGGTAGATGAGGGCAGTGCAGTTGATGTTGTCTACATGGACTTTAGCAAGGCCTTTGACAAGGTACCGCATGGTAGGTTGTTGCATAAAGTTAAATCTCACGGGATCCAGGGTGAGGTATCTAAATGGATACAAAATTGGCTTCTTGACAGAAGCCAGAGGGTGGTTGTAGAAAATTGTTTTTCAAACTGGAGGCCTGTGACCAGCGATGTGCCTCAGGGATCAGTGCTGGGCCCACTATTATTTGTCATTTGTATTAATGATTTGGATGAGCATATAGAAGGCATGGTTAGTAAGTTTGCAGATGACACTAAGATTGGTGGCATAGTGGACAGTGAAGAAAGTTATCTCGGATTGCAATGGGATCTTGATCAATTGGGCTAGTGGGCTGACGAATGGCAGATGGAGTTTAATTTAGACAAATGCGAGGTGATGCATTTTGGTAGATTGAACCAGGGCAGGACTTACTCAGTTAATGGTAGGGCATTGGGGAGAGTTACAGAACAAAGAAATCTAGGGGTACAGGTTCATAGCTCCTTGAAAGTGAAGTCACAGGTGGACAGACTGGTGAAGAAGGCATTCGGCATGCTTGGTTTCATCGGTCAGAACATTGAATACAGGATTTGGAATGTCTTGTTGAAATTGTACAAGACATTGGTAAGGCCACACTTGGAATACTGTGTGCAATTCTGGTCACCCTATTATAGAAAGGATATTATTAAACTAGAAAGAGTGCAGAAAAGATTTACTAGGATGCTACCAGGACTTGATGGATTGAGTTATAAAGAGAGGTTGGATAGACTGGGACTTTTTTCTCTGGAGCGTAGGAGGCTGAGAGGTGATCTGATAGAGGTCTATAAAATAATGAGGGGCATAGATCAGACAGATAGTCATTATCTTTTCCCAAAGGTAGGGGAGTCTAAAACTAGAGGGCATAGGTTTAAGGTGAGAGGGGAGAGATACAAAAGTGTCCAGAGGGGCAATTTTTTCACACAGAGGGTGGTGAGTGTCTGGAACAAGCTGCCAGAGGTAGTAGTAGAGGCGGATACAATTTTGTCTTTTAAAAAGCATTTAGTTACATGGGTACGATGGCATAGAGCGATATGGGCCAAATGCGGGCAATTGGGATTAGCTTAGGGGTTTTTTAAAAAAAGGACGGCATAGACAAGTTGGGCCAAAAGGTCTGTTTCCATGCTGTAAACCTCTATGACTCTATGACCCTGGATCGAGAAGTCCCACCCCCATGTCCAGCAGGATGCTTTTTTACTCAGAGTGGGGAAGAGAGATAGGTGGGACATGAATCCCATATGTTGAAAGCTCCAACTTAACAGGGCAACTTAAACTTAGTGCTGAGTTCAAACAGACCCCATTTTCACTAGAGCAAGGGCCTTATTCCACTGTGGGAGTTACAAATGTTTAGAGACACCAGAGGTGCTCTTAAAGTGTGGATAAGACCTGTAGAACTGTCAAGTTATTTAAATGCTCTGCCCTTAAAAAATAATAAATCTGCCTGCCTATGTCTGTGAGTAGGAAAGTTATTATATCAGTTTCAATAGCTGTTTGTTGACATAACCCTAAGTGCTTTCATCATTAAACTAGCCTGGAAACTGAAAATTCAAGCCCCAGTATTCTTATTCATGTTTACCAACAGACACTGCATTTCGAAAGGGAAGCAGTTTCAGATATTACAATAGAGGTCCAGGAGTGGGATATGCATGCTTACCATCTGGTGGTATGGCAGGATACACCGTCTATTTAAAAGGTTTGGTCTATTTTAGAAGTCCATGTTTTATTTCAAAAGAACTGCAGGATGTCAGGAATGCAGAAGATTAGATGAGCCCAGGGCAGCAGAGATAGATATGTAAGAGCTTTCAAAGCGAATTTAGCTTGTAAAGTCAAGAGTATAAATTTTTTGAGAATGACTTCTTTGCTGCAAGCAGAGGATCATGATGTGATCTTATTTAGCATTACTGAATCAATGTAAAGTACTGTATCAGTTTCTCAGAGTATAAAACTGAGAACTTTAAAATTGAAAATGTTTTTGACTGTTAAATTGTTAAATGTTCGACATTTTTTCCTTAACTTGTAATCTATTTGTTTGTAATTGTGATACTTTCCTTTGTGCATGGGTGATTGTGATTCCAATTTATTCCTGTCTTCACAGCTTCAGGCCTCTCTTGACTCTTGACTGAATTAGAATACATCTGTCAGATTTACATTACCATTTTAAATTTTCTAACACATTTCTTTGACATCAGTTTTATTGCATGTGTGTTATTGCTCTTAGACATTGAGAGTTCATTTGTCTTTTTCTAGTAATAGCTGTTTACAGACACTGGATTTGAATTGGATGTTAATTTTAATAAAGCTCTTATTGTGATGGGTTCTTTGTTTGGAATCATTGCATCCTCTCAGGGACAAAAGAAGAAAAATTTGCATTTCTGTAACTTTGGTTACTGTTTTAATGCAAGTTAACCATCCAATAGTCTCATCATAGAATGCCTACATTGCAGAGGAGGCCATTTGGCCCATCGAGCCTGCACAGACAACAATCCAACTCTATCCCCATAACCCCACATATTTACCCTGCTAGTTCCCCTGACACTAAGGGTCAATGTAACATGGCTAATCAACCTAACCCACACATCTTTTGTGGGAGGAAACCAGAGCATCCGGAGGAAACCCACGCGGAACGGACAAACTCCACACAGTTACCCAAAGCCAGAATTGAACCTGGGTCTCTGGTGCTATGAGACAGTTGTACTAACCACTGTGCCTCCATGCTACGCCTTGCACATATAACCCAATGTTTACTATGGGGATGGTAAAACAACCTTGGGACTGTTTCTGGGTCCCGAACCCTCCTTTGGGATGGGGTGGGTGGGGTGGGGGGGCGTGGGGGGGATGCTGGTGTGTGTGTGTGTAGATGAACATCACAATTTTTGCTGGGGTAACCCCTTAAATGGATTGGAGGTAGGTATGGTGGCCAATTAGAGGTTGCAGGGTTGGGAGATAGGCTAGATGAATCATGAGTCAAATTTAAATCTCCATATTTTTCTTTACTGTGACTGCCACTGAAGCTTGAAGGGAGCAAGCAGAAGGGTTTCTGTCAGTAGATTAAATAGTGCAAAGATGGCATGAGAAAATCATATTGTCGAATGCAGCATTTCTCATGAACCAATGCAATTGTAATTAATACAGCTCACAAACAAGTTGCTTATTGCAGTGCATGTCCACCTGCCAATTGTCAGCATTACATGAGAAAACTATTTATATTATGATGTGCTGCTTTGCTACAAGCTAGTAATATGATCCTGGTATGTCAATGCAAGTGCATGATGTTACATAAAACATCAATTTATCATTAAGTATATTTTTCTAAAATTAGTTGCTTGTTGGAATTGGAATATTGCTGAAAAGAGAGATGTGTTGCTGAAGCTTTTCTTTTTGCATTCATCAGGACAAACACATGAAGACCAAATTTCAAAAGGTCATAATTTGTCTTCCAGGAGAAAAAGGTGTGCTGATTATTTGGCTTGATTCTGATTGGCTGCGGTGCTGCTATCCATCGAAAAAGATATTTCGCCAACTACACAATTGAACAAAATGGTGTCCGAATTTTAGTGCCAATGCGATGTTGGGTATATAGGCCTTATTTCTGAATCATTGCTTGATAGAATCAAATAACATGTTCCTCTGGCTGTTTGCAACCAGTCGTGCTTGCAAAATGCAAAACATTATGTGTACTGTTAGATGTGGTTACACGATTGAATAACACTTGCTAAACAACTGTGAGTGCCCTAATAGCTATATATAGTAATAAAATGCTACATAATCAACAAAAGGTGTGTAACCACAATGAGTGCCCTATATAGCTATATACTAACAACCAATTTAAGACAATCAGTTTAGCGCATAATATGCTTCATTCACACTTGTTAGCAGTGCTCGAGCAGCATGATGGCACAGCGGTTAGCACTAGTGCCTCTCAATGTCAGGGATCTGAGTTCGATTTCAGCCTTGGGGGACTGTATGGAGCTTGCATGCTTTCCCTGGGTGTGCATGAGTTTCCTCCGGATGCTCCAATTTCCTCCCACAGTCCAAAGATGTGCAGGTAGTTGGATTAGCCATGCTAAATTGTCCCTTAGTGTCCAAAGATGTGTAGGTTAGTAGGATTAGGCACGGTAAGTGCATGGGGTTACGGGGATAGGGCAGGCAGGGGATGGGGGTGGGAAGGGGAGGTGGTGCTGGTCCTGGTAAAATGCACTGTCAGAGTCAGTGCAGACTCAATGGGCCAAATGGCCTCCTTCTGCACTGTAGGGATTCTATGATTCCAAGTGACATACATTCATACATTTGGACCTGTTCTCTGCAAATGTAAGCATATTTTTTGAATTACTCAGATGCATGAGAAACCTATAGTTCCCTGTTTCTTTCTCTGTGGCAATACCTCAGCCAATCAGAATCAACTTGCCAAACAATCATTGCCACCTTTTTCCTGTAGTATAAATTATGATCATTTGAAATTTGACATTCTTGCATTTGTCCTAATGAGTGCACGACAAAAAGCTTTTTACCGAATCATACTGTCTGCTCATCGCTTTTTGCATATTTGACATTTAAAGATTATTCAAACAATGATAATAGAAAACACAACAAAAATACATGAGAGAGTATTTCAAGAACGCCTCAATCAAAGCACAATATAGCATCTCACATATTTATTAGAATTAGTGCAGTGCAACATGTGATTTATTTCTCGGATTGAATCCAAGCATAACACCGATTAAAAACAATAAATATCAATCCCAAACGCAAAAATCATTAAGCACCAGGAGAAATTCTTACAAAACTTCAAAATAAGAACTGTCACACAGTAAAAAAAAATTGAATCACATAGATTGTCTACTACAGAATATTGATTGAAAAACAGTGCCACATAATAAAGACACCGAGTCAGAAATCGAGTACATCAATAATTATGTGTTAACTACTAGCTTTATTATATTTCAAACTTGAAGTCACTTTTTATTAAATATAGTAGGTACTTAGAGGGGAGACATCGTAAATGCCAAAATTCAGTGTCATTAACTAAAAATAAAGGATATTTTAGTTTCCACACTATGCATTTTATTTTTGGTTACGCACAGAGCTGACCTTAGTGCCTAGTCACAAGTAAAAATAAAAATAATTCATTATAAACAGCAGCTACTTCACCATATTGTATAATTAAAAATCACTGATGACTGTATACAACAAGTAAGCTGCTCCATTTTTAGCACCAAATTGAGGTTTGTCTGCGACCACAAGAGTCAATGATAATAATAGATTTTTCCGTCAACATTTATTTTATTTTACCGTTTCATAATGGCCACATCTGTGTACTTCAAAACTGTGACATAGCCTAGAGGGCTTGCTGTCATCAAGTTGAGCAACATCCAGATCTAGCCTATAATCACAACAATCAATCGTGACACTAATCAGATAGCAGCAACCTTTCAATGTTCCTCGCATATCAGTTGTTGAAATTTCTCAGTCAAGAGAAGTCTTTTATAGTCACTATTAATATTTTATCTGTCATATTTTGTTAATTTCATCCAAAGTTAAAACTTATTCAGAGATGTTCTTCAGCCCCACGAGTCAATAGATGAAAACCTACTGACTTTAACTAAAATGTCAGGCATTTCAGTTGACATTTCTGGTACTATTAAAACAAAAACTCAGTTTCAGTATTATGTGAATCAAATAATTTTTAAACATTAAATTATTTGATGGTTTTATTTTCATAAACTAGCAATTGAATTTAGGAGCATAATTTTAAAAGTGTAACTTAAAATCATGTTTTGGGATTAGTAGCAAAGTGGAAGAACGATATCAGTCCAAATCGGTTAAAATAGATGATTTGTATTGAGAGTTTTATTTTGTCTTGTTTGCGTTTCAAAAATATAGGAACTTGGTATTTTAAATGAAATCTCTGTTCAATTTCAGAAATAAAATGGACTGTGATTACACACTTTTTGTTGATTATGTCGAAATTTTATTGTTGAATTGTAGCATGTAGAGGAGGTCATTGGTGCGTCATGACTGTGCTGTATTTTTAAAAATGAGCTATCCAATTAGTCCCACTCTCCTGTTCTCACCCCATTGCGCTGCAAAACTCCTTTACAGCAATATGCCCAATCCCCTTTCAAAAGCTACAAGTGAACCTGCTTCCAACAGTCTTCCGGATCATAACCACTTGCTATCTGAAACATTTTCTCCCTGGATTTTTTGCCAATTACCTAAAATCTGTGGAATCAGTTTCTCCATCTACGCTATCAAAGCCTTATTAAATTAATATGCTGGAATTAATTTATGAAATTATTTATTCCATACCAGCAGGGAATTTTAATTTTAAGTTACATTATTAATAATTTTATTTAAAATAAGGGAGAATAAACCAAAAATAATCTAGACTCCTACTGCAATAAATAATTAATAATTTTGTGCACAGATACAAGTATCCATGTTTGTGTCTCTGTGATAAGTGAGACTTGCCCTGTTTCTCTAAATCAAAAGCTAATTTTCGACTAATATCTTGTTTCATGTTCAATAACTCAAACAAATCACAAAGTACATAATTCTAACCAAGCCAACATTAAACATCATTTGTTGATATTAACGTGGCAATCTTCCAGCTCTCACCAGAAGCTCCTTGCAATTCCTCCTGTATGCCAGTCACCATACCCCAGAAAACCAAATAGGTTTCATCATTTGAATATGGTTGCTGAATTATAAATAAAAATCTGTTTCACTGGGAGAGATTTGTAATTGATTAACCTTCTATCAAAAAAGCTAATCTCTGAACTTTGCTCCATATGTGCATGATTTATTGTCCTTTTTTGGAAATGAATGTATTGAGATAACTGAAAGAAGTATTTTCCTCTCGTCAAGCAATATTTTATGCAAATTCTGTTTATTGCCCAAACTACTAATTGATAGATGAATTGTTTCATGTTCGTGTCTGACTTACTTTTCTCTGTGCTGCTGTCATTCTTCTTAATTGAATCTTGGTGGGAGCAGAGATATTTTTTGTGTAATATATTTTTGATTATCACAGACAGTATTTGTTACAATTGTATGTCTAACAATATGCTCTTAGAACCATGCTATTGAATTATACATTTTGCATATTGTATTTGAGTCACTTTTTGTAATTTTGTAACTTTTTGAACACAGTCAAATAACGGAATCAATTTTCAAGTACTACACCTGCCATTGATGTCCTCAAATGGAATCGATAGTTTTACTGCCCAGTTAACAATGACGATGCAGCCAGCGCCATTTTAAAAAGAGGCCTATCTCTGAGTGCTCAGAGTGCCGTCCTATTTCAAGTGATAGATGGCTTTTGATATGGCAATTTGGGGTCCAATGAGGTAATCTCCTCCAGCTCTACAACTCTCAGAGATATGGGCTGCACGGTGACACAGTGGATAACACTGCTACCTCACAGTGCCAGGGACTCGGGTTCAATTCCAGTCTTGGGTGACTGTGTGGAGTTTACACATGCTTCCGATGTCTGCTACAGTTTCCTCCCACAATCCAAAGATGTTCAGGTTAGGTGGATTGGCCAAACTAAATTACCCCTTAGTGTCCATGTGTAGGTGGGATGCTCTTTTGAAGAGTCAGTGCAGACTCGATGGACCCAAAGGCCTCTTTATGCTCTGTAGGGATTCTACGATTCTATGATATCAGGGCCCCTTTCATTTCCAGCCTCTTGCACATTCCCAATTTCCATTGCTCCACCAATGGTGGTTACATCTTCAACTGCCTAAACCCTATGCTCCGGAATTCCCTCCCTTAACCTCTCTGCTACTCTACCCTTACTCCTCACAAAGACTCTCCTAAAACACGTTGATCAAACTTTTGGTCACAAGTCCTGATAACTCTTTACATGGCTCAGTGCTAAATATTGACTAATAACACTCCGTGAAGCATCTTGGGACATTTTCCTGTGTTGAAGCTAATAAATCAATACAAGTCAGCTGGTCTTCTTAATTGCCATTTTCGGCAAATGGAAGAGAAGAGGTCCAGCAAAGATAAATCTTGAACTTTTTTTTGGACCTCAAAGTATCATCTCTGGAGCACACAAAACTAATGTGGACCATTGCTGCCTGCAACTCGTATCCTACATAATCACAATTTCCGCGTGTGACTTACCATTTTGGCAGCATTGCCAGCCCATTTTCCTTTGCCAAATTTGGTGAGTCTAGCTGGGATGTCGGTTTGGTATCCTGAAGTTCAGTGGGTGAATGTAAATTAGGCAAAAGCCTCACTGCGGGAGTGGTCAGCTGGCCAAATTTAACAACAAATAGATGAGCTCACAATGGATGAAAAAGGACTAACTGATTTATTTTCTATCAATACAGTCACATTATAATATAAAGAAGTACTGGATCTGTAAAAGGTACACATGGCATTTTATTTCCTTTGTGCTGCTGCTAAACAGTAGCAGTCCCCTAACATAAGCCCCACTGTTTAAACTACCACCCAGGTGGATAATTTGGACTTTGTGCAACCATTTGCAATGGGTGATAGTAAATCAACAGCCCATTTTACATTTTATTGATTTTACTTTCCACTGAAATCATGGAAATAAAAATGGACTTAAGACAAAAATGAGACATTTTGGGCGGAATTTTACCGACATGTCCGCCCAAGTTTCATATGATCCCGCCCGAGGCCAACGGAGAATACCCGCCCCCGGAATCAGGGTGGGTGTGCCGGTAAAATTCCAGCCATTCTTCAAATCTTCACTCCAATTTCAGCTATCTGTTACTACAGGGAAGAATGGAGAGAAAAATACTCATTCTTTCCAATTGGGTTCCAGAGATTGGTTGATTATATTTGTTTGACCCCCTTCTTTCCTGGCTTAGCATATACAATTGTAACAATGATTGTCAAAGCTGCATCTATGGCCAGGCGAAACTGCTAAGTGAGTGATTTCGATGGGTTTGAAAATTTATTCCAGTCAGTTGAACAACTAAAGTTTATGAGTGTCACAAGTAGGCTTACGTTAACACCACAATGAAGTTACTGCAAAAATATGGGCGGAAGGTTAAAGAAAGTTTAAGTGTTGAAAGATTTTAAAGAAATTTTAAGTATTAAAACATTTTCAATTAAGATGACATTCCAAATATGTATTTTAGTTCTAACAAGAAAGACTTGCATTTCTACAATGTTATTTATGATTACCAAATGGCTCAGAGCTTTACTTTTAAAATGTGATAATTGTTGTAATGTACGAAATGTGACAACCAATTCACACATAGCAGACTCCCACAAACACCAATGTGATAATGATCAGAGAATTTGTTTCTGTGATATGTTGACCAAGGAACAAATATTGACTAGAACACTGCAGGTAATTCATTTGCCCTTCTTCAAAATAGTGCTGTGGGATTTTACCTTTCACCTGAGAGAACGGACCAGGTCTCCGTTTAATGTCTCATTCAAAACTCAGCATCCCTGACAATGCAACACTCTCTCAGTGCTGCAAAGGGGTTACAACCTAGATTTTTAAATCCTGGATTGGGTCCTAAAGTAAACCGTCTGTCTGCTCAGGTG
This sequence comes from Mustelus asterias, assembly GCF_964213995.1. NCBI lineage: Eukaryota > Metazoa > Chordata > Chondrichthyes > Carcharhiniformes > Triakidae > Mustelus > Mustelus asterias. The sequence continues at coordinate 72,565,270 of NC_135805.1, forward strand.
TAAGTAAAAGATCCCATGACAATATTTCAAAGGAGTTTTCCCTGGCATTTTCACCAACATTTACTCCTTAATCAAAATCTCAAAACAATTATCTGGTCATTATCGCATGGCTGTTTGTGGGAGCTTACTGTGCATTAAACTGACTGCTGAAATTCCCACATTACAACAGTGACGGCACTTCAGAAGTACTTCGCTGGCTGTAAAGAACTTTTGAGATATCCAGTGCTTATGAAAAGCACTATACAAGTGCAAGCCTTTTTTTTATTTGATTATTTTATTTTTAAAGGATCAGTAACCCAAAATAACTTATTAATGCCTTTTCCTTTCATCTATTTTTTCCCATAAGACTTTATGTTTCATTTATTTTTATTTATTTACTGAATAAAATCAAATGACCTTAACTTCAAAGTATTTTGTTTTTTAAAAAATCACTGCACGAACCTACAGAGAATATTGTCATTTTCCTTTTATACATTTATTGTTATATGCATGTTATTGTACAGATGTTTTATACATTTATCATTCAGCTGATGGATTATGAGGGTTTGTGAATGACCTTCAAGCCATATTTCTATTTTATATGGTAGATATTGGCACCTCTCATCATTTCTGATCATCTTCTCAAAATTTACACTTGTGATTCACAAACACGTAAAATGTATTTAAATTAGCTCTTTGGCACATATTTAAATGAGCTTATTTGTATTCATTTGGTGCTACTGATCTCTGCCACTAAATAGAAAATCATTTTTGATTCCTAGAGTACATTGGGGTAGATCTTGGCTCCGTGCAATAGCGTGGAACAGATGTTAGCAGACCAATTTATATCTCTTTTGGGAGAGCTGTAAATCATGCTGCCAACTCCCTATTTTACATTAGTCAAGTCACCTCATTGTCTTTAATACTAATACACAGTTATGCAAATAAACTCTACCCCATAAACTCAATTTAGTGCATTATTTTTTAAACATGAACTTTTCTTTTGAGAGCAAATCAAAAGTCCTGACAATACCAATGTTTAATCACAAGAATGACATTATCTTACACTTCATCATTGACTCATAGATTCATCAGTTTATTTTATGTTCTAAATTAAATATTATAAAATTTAAGCCCAGATCAAGGATTGGGGGAGGAGCAGTTCAGCTGGAATTTAGCTGAAACATACTTCTAGTGGGAATCCACTTTCTGTCAAGGGGGACCATGAACGACTCTACTGCTTGAGCCTACATCAAGGAGTAGGTCAGATGGAGTTCTCGGGCTACCTTAGGAATTCCAGCCTTAATGATTCAGCAGAATGCATGCAATCTGAGAGTCAGAGTCAGGTCCCTTTGAAAGGCTCCATTGCTTACCTAGGCTTAATTTTTTTAAAAATCAGTAAAGTTATATTTTGAAGCAGAATGGCTCCTTTTGGAGCTAAAGACTTTTACACTTCATGGTTTAGTTTTGGCTGCGGGCCACTGAAGGCAGGATGGATGTGGACCTTTCCATCTTCCAAAGCTAGATTGAGCAGATGCTGCTGAAGCACCTTTGCAAGTCCCCTGACCATGCAATTGACCCTGTTCCACAAATGGGAAAAGGGTGTTCAAGCTAACTATGTAGGCGGCCAGTTGTTCTAATCTGCCTTTCCTCCAGCAACAGAGCAGCTTCCATGAAATTCTGAATTTTACATTCGTATAGCATAAAAAAGCTGCAGTCATTATCCCTTTTGATAGGGGCTTGGTGGTTATTCAGCTGTTCAACGTTTGTTATTTCTGCATGATTTTTGTGAATGTAAAGCAAAATACAACAAGGTGCCATGAATCACCCAAAAATATGATAAGCAAGTGTACTTGTGACTTGCAGGCAACTGAACAGTGATATTTATATAAAGCTTAATTTTACAGCCACAGATTTAAAAGCAGAACTTGTAACACATTTTCAAGGTGCCATCTTTCCCTTGTATTCCTTAAATCATTATTCCTGGAAAATAAAACTTGCTTCCATCTTGCCCTTAACACATACCTTTACATTATTGTTTATATGTGAACAATATAACCTGCAAGGTTCATAGGTCAAGTAGCCTCTCTTGCCCATTAGTTGCATTTTCACACCACCAATATAATGTAATCTGAACAATTGCAATTTCCTTTCATCAAATATTTTCTCCAGTCTCTCTTATCCTTGCTACCCAAACCATCTGTGTCTTTACTATCCTGTGGACACACATGGGCTGCACCCATCTGCTCTATAGGATTTCATCAGAGTTATATTCCAGCATTTGGAAAGCTTTTGCCTTTTGCAACATATCATTTATCTTCAAAACAAGTTAGCAATCTTTCCCAACTGTGAATAATATAACACAGCAAACAGAATTCCAATAGAATATTTAGAATTCTTTTATAAAGAACACAAAGATCTTTGAGATGTTTACAAACTTTGCATTCCCCGACTCAACACTGATTCTACACTACCATTGTGTTATGGCAGTGCTGTCAATTTTACTTTAACATCCAATAATTAAAACTCATTACTGTCCAACTGTCGCATTTCATAATAGATTAATAAGTCCAAAATGCACCATTAACAGCCTTTCACATCTTATTTCTGCGCTTCCATTCATGCGTGAACAAGATCTTCTGACTGAGATGCCACGAAAGTCCACATCATCAAAGTGCTTTGGTGTCGGTCTCAGAACTGAAGTTTTGTCCACAATCACGTGCAAATCCATGCTACAAAATGATTCATACTAAAAAGATTACAAGGCAATTTCTGCATGGGTACATTGATAAACAATGATCACAATTGATTTGAACAAATGAAAGCATAATTTTAGATTAATAGTGAGATGCTTTAGTTAAGGTGCTATTTTGATGTAGCCTGGTAATTATACCAAAATATTAAAGCAAAAATCAAAAGCCTTTAGATGTTGCATCATTGAGCACAAGCAATGTCAACATCTGTAAGACTCTACTGTACATATTCTTTAAAAAAATAATTAAAAGTTCTCAGCACCCAATGAAAATATAACTATTATTACATTGGTGGCACTATTCCTTTTGAATCTCAGTGAATTAGTAATTATCTGTACCAGATCTAAATCAGAACCAAACAAAATTCTGACTACTTTCTGGATTTAAGTCAAATGTAGTTACCCGCAGTACCGACACTTGCACCTCTTTTAAAACTCTTGTTGGTGTTCAGTATTGTACAAGAATACACAAATCACAAGTCATGACCTTCTACACTCCAAAAGACATTGCTCACATGTGTTTCTGTGACAATTATCTAAACCCAATTTGCAAAATTCCTCCTTTTGTTTTAAATCATCACATGCTTGAAAAATAATTAAAGTCAAACAGTAGTTGGTAAATAACTGTATTTTTTTTCCAAATCATGATCGAGTGTTATGAAAATACAGCTACCGAAGCGGGAGTAGAAAGAGGTAATTTCCAACAAAGCCATGCACTGTCAGGATAAATACATCAAAGCTTCTGGATAGGTCAAGTTTAAAAGTAAAATGCTGAGTGCAACTGCTCTCTGTGAAGGTTTCCATCTGGCAGTTAATCACAACAGTGCCTTTAGATGCTGAAGGGAAATTAATTGCACAAAAATAAACTGCTTTACTGAAAATTCTAATTCAGGACTAATGCTTCAGAGCAGACTGTCAACACTTATATCACATTAAAAATTTGGATGGACACTTTCACTGTCCATTGGCATTTGTGTCACAATACAAAGATCATTGGAAACCATTCACAGACTGTTCACAATAGAGAATTATTGTATCTGGTCTTCAGTGAGGACTAGCTGCAGTAGCATTAATATTCAGAATTCATAGACAGAAGACAGGAGCAATTGAAGCAGGCAAACAAGTATTCTGATGGAGCTCACTTTTTTTTCTCTACACCTGCTTAAACCAGCAATTGGAAATACAGAAAGTCCATCAGAACGTCAGTTCTCGGGATTTCAGGACAAAGAGGCTTGAACTGAATAAATCCTGATTATGGACGTAGGGACGTGTTGTGTTTTACAAGCATTTGAAAGGCAATTTTAATCCGACAAACTTTGGATTTTGCAAAGAGCCATGGAGAAGGAGCTATAAGATGCAGGTACATGTCAGTATTGCGTGTTGTTGTTAGGAGCAATTTAATTCTATAGCACCACAGTTTTGACAGGAGGAGTTAGATAGTTAATTCTTCCAACCCTAAGTAATATTGCGTTCCATTCGAACCGATCATCATTCCTGCTATTCATATCTGCAGTCAACAGTAAAATACTTTGTTCTTCTCAGTGACCTCTGTGATGACAACTCTGCAAAGAGAGCAGAGCAGGAGAACTGAAAGTTTCAGCTTGAAATCTTCAGAATAATTTTCCATGTAATCTTGTTGTCTGTTCATCTAATGTCCTGGAGATCTGACCTTTACAGATTCCCCACTCTGCTTGGGGCTATGTTTGCTCACTGCAGGGCTTTGGAGAGATGATAAAGCATTTGACATAGGCCCATATCCATTGGGGGCATCAAGGGACACACACTGGAAGAAGCGTAGGTTTGCTGTAGTGACAAAAGAGCATTATAAAGTTTATGCGCCAATCAAAATGTACATTTTAGAATGAAGCGTGTTATTCTAACTTGTAAAAGATGGGGTATTTATCGATACATGAATTGAACTATTTAAAAGTCAATTAACTTCTACTGTAGTTATTTTGGTTTAAAATATAAACCAAACTTCCAAATTTTAATTAAAGCTCTGACAAATGCAACGGTAAGTTTAGACATTGCAGTTAGTGCACTAGTCTGGAATATACAATGGATTATTAAAGATTTTGGAGAACAACAATCTTGCTTGACTTTCCCATTTTCAATCTGTCAGCTAAAATATGGTTGTGTCGCCCACACAGCAGTCATGGCAATGAGGAAGGAGAAACACTAATCATAATTATCTGGGAACTGTGAGCAGGAAATAGTTAAGTACCAGAAATGCACTGGGCAAACAGAGGAAGCTATTTACTGAGCAAAAGTTTGATATAATTGGGCATTGGAATGAGGAAAATTGGTTTTTCAGGCCATCTGCTGAAGAAGTGGAACATAATTGATGAGAATTGAAGGCAGTCTTTCCCTTGGGATTTGGTGTGCCGAATGTGAAAGAAGTGGTTGAAAGCTGGTAGAACCAGCTAGCTACCAGGTCTGGACACTTGTGACTCACACACAGGGCTTTTGCTATTCACTGTTTAAGGAGGGATAAGGCCAATAGAACTTTAGCAGATCAGAGGTGAAACTTTACACCAGCCACAAAAATAATTCATTGAGAAATTGCTGGTAGGTTAGATGTCACCCAGCTGAAACAAAACACAAACACCATCTGGCTGCACTGTGCTAACTTAAGCTGCTAATTTTAACACATTAAGGTGAGAATTTTCCTTGTAGCTGTTTGTGCTTCATTGCCATATCTTCACGAGAAGCACCATGGCACCTTTGTTTGAACTGAGCATGGAAGATTGAATGCAACTCCCTCTAAACAATAAAAGCATGAATTGATCCATGAATCCGATGTCGTAAATCATTTGCAAATTCACTTTGAGCAAGATTGTGCAGTGTGCCCTCTATGTGTCCTCTATTAACACTCTGACTAGCCAATTAGTGAGATGGTTACATTTAGTGTTTGAAAGCAGATAATGATGACTGAGTATGACATTTAGATATAATTGTATTGACAACACAAAAACTCAACAACACTGTGATTAAAAGTCAAAGTAACATTTATAACATGGCATAGCTATTCAATACCACTTGAAAACTTTGGAGCTAGTTGAACATTTAATTTATTTTTAGAATTATATCATGAATCTCTAATGGATTGTGACTACAAGAACAGAACATTCCGAGTTTTATGTTAATTTTCTAAACTGTGTAAACTTTACACTGAGGTCTATTATTGGAAATAATGCCAATAAACTTTTTTAGTAATCACCAACTCAGTAGTTCTATTTTGAAAACAAAAATTTTTGAATGCAAAGAATTGAGCAGATATCTAGACCTGGCAGTCTCCAGGGGTTTACACTACTATTGGTGCAAGTTTAACATAGTGGTACATAATTAAAACAAGGGAACTAAAAATAATGCCATAACCATTTAGGGAAAAAAACACATCCAGACATATAACACCGGAAACCTCTGACTTCGTCCACGGCTGGGATTCTCCGGCGCCGCAGCAGTGAATGGAGTTTTGGCTGAACGCCAAATTCCCCATTCTGGCTGGCAGTGGGGGTGAGGCGAATGAGATTGGAGAATCCTGGAAATGGTCCTAAAATTCCACCCTAAGTTTTGAAATTTTTGACAGGCTGCTGTAAACTGCCCATACCATAGTATCTAGTTTAGGGGGTTTTAGTCTTAGGATGTCAATCACCCAGTGTAAATGAATTCAGTCTCGACCATAGCAAGTTGGTAAATTGAAGAGTGAAATGATATCCATAAACAAAATCACCATTGAAAGCTGCTGGACTGCTGTAAAAACCCAACTGGTTCACTAATATCCTTTAGGGTATATCTGCAATGCTACTTGATCTGGCCTATATACATGATTCCACTCCCACACTGGGCTGTTAATTCCTAATGTTTGCGCACTAAGGATAAGAAATAAATATTGCCTTTCCAAGTTGCGAGAGCACTGATAAAACAATAATTAATGGCCCAGGTTTTGCAGTCAGCAGCGAAGCAAGGTTTCTCACCTCTATTGACAAAGGATCTGTGCGCCATGGATTTCCCCTTCCCAATGTCAGGTTTAATCTGGTATGAATCAGGGAGATATTTTCCATGTGGCCAGAAACAGTAAGAGATGATGTGAACAATGGGAAATCCCATCGACAGCAGCAGAACTGGAAGATTCCACTGCCAGCTAATGCTGGGTTGCCTCCGCTGCCGCAAAACACACCGTGGGGGATTGGGGTGGGGGTGGAGGCACAGAACATCCCAACTAATGTCACAAAGCAGTGCAACCAGCCATTCATGATGAAGTATTCTCACAGACAGCAAACAAGGAAGAAAAATGGACTGAATTTTTCAGTTTTAATAACAATTTTACAGAGAGCAAAGTAAATGATTTAGACAAGCACGATAGTTAGAAATTGAAGTATCATAAACAAAAAATATCATTTTACAAATGCGATTTTCTACTGGATCATAATGGTGAAATTTAGCATTCCACAAATATAAAGTTAGTTTTTCAGGACCAGCAAGCGCACTCAGAAGTATGAACTCACTATAAGCCTAATTAAACTTCATTCAACAAGGTGCAACTTTGCTAAGGGTATTTACAACAAGATTATAATAGCATAAAAGGGCAAGTTCTTGCAGTTCAATGATTTCTGCTTGACTGCATTCTGGGGATGCTTTAACAGCATGTTCTATGTGAAAGCAATGACAGCAACTTCTGGATTTCCATGTTTTACTGCACACCTGTAAGCTCTAGGAGTCAGATTATGTGTTTTTTAAAATGGGACAAAATGGGAAGGGCTAAGAAAATGGCTGCTGAGAGGCGCTGCTGAAGTCCTGCCTTGATTTCCGCTGAGAGACATTTTGGGCCCAATTTTACCATCACGTTGTGCCCATTTTCAGGCGCAAAAGCTTGGTAAAGTCAGGCGTGAAGCGAGTAGCGTGATCCGCGCCTGCCTCCGTGCCCATTCCCCCTTTACCAAGGGCCTAAAATGGCCGCCGGCGGTGCCATGCCCGAAACGGGCACGACGTCAATTTAAATGCATTTGCATGCATTTAAATTGACTTAATGGGCTGGACACCCAAACTTACCGGCATTGCCCCCTTTACCACCATGTTCAACCGTCCAGATTCAGCGTGAAACAGACATGGTCCACAAAAGTCCGATTCGGGCGCTCCAGCTTCTGAGGAGGTATGTTCAGAGCTTACGGTGGTTCTCTGACTCAGATCGGTGGTGGTGAGGGGGGAGGGGGAGGGAGGCGGATCAGATGGCTCTCTGGTGGGGGTTGGAAGGGGGGGGTCCACCACTCTGCGTGCAATCGGTGAGGGGAAGGGGGGGTCTGCTGCCACTCTGCGTGCGATCAGTGGGGGGGGGGAGAAGGGGGGGAGAAGGGGGGGAGAAGGGGGGCAGGGGGCCGTGATTGGTTTGGGTAGGGGGGGTGGGATAAGGGGGACAGTTATGTTGTGGGGATGGGGCAATGTCTGTGGGAGCCAGGAGGAGGCATTATCCGGCCCGGGAGCGATGTAGCAGGGGAGCATTTTTCTATTTATTTTTACTACTCATGCGCAGTTGAAGGCTCCGATCGGAGCAGCAGCATTTCGGGCGCAATAAGCCTCGCCCACAAGCTTCTGCAGCGCGATTCAGGATCGCTGCTTTTTTTTAGGTAGAGTGCGTATGGGGGCGCCAGAGAACGGGTCCAAAAGGCGGATCTGAAACACTCCCAGATTCAGCACTTAGGATCAAAATGGTAAAATTGGGACCTCTGTGTAGTGTGGGAAAGCGTACAGGGCTGGATCCTATCAAAAGGTCTAAAGTCAGACCTTTCAGGATTTTCAACAGAGCAAGCAAACTTCAGAAGACCTCAGTGAACTTAGTAAGTAAGAGGAGACAGCAACGGCCATGGAGATGGGACAGAAGGCCGGGATTCTTCGTGAAAGGCAAGATAGAGATTTCTAGAGTCTCATGGAGCAAATTAACATGGAGGGATGTCAGCAAAGAAGGGAGAAAAGGTCGGAAGATGACTCCATAGATGGACCAAATTTTGAGCAGGCATCAATTTTGATGGGACCTCCATCATGGGGCCCAGGAGGCACATCTCTGCATTTTTAAACACCGGCAACTGAGGCTCAGACCTGTAGAAGTTCATCAGAACATTTGAAAAACATTAGTGGCTATGGTGGGCCCTTGGGTCTGCCAGTTGAGACAGCAGACTCCACTCCAGTGCAAAGAGGGGTCTTCCACCAAGAAAATCCCATTTCTTGGCAGTCTGGCATTGAATGCAGGATCACATTGGTAGAATTAGTCCCAATTTCCACCTCCAACATGAAAAGTTGGCCCTAGACGTTGCTACCAGCTTCAGGGAAGCAATGGCAGCAAATGTTGACAGCTTTAACATTGTGACTATGGCAAAATCTAGGCCAATGTAATTTGTGCTATTTGAGGAAAAGCAGGAGAATGGTCCAAGAATGGGGTGACCAGCAAAAAAAAAAGTTTGACTCTCATGACAACCTTTCAGTTTAAAATTAATTACATAGCTGGTAAATGTAATTAATTTGTCCAGCAAGAAATTGACAGGATCGGAACAACTACAAGTTTTACATCTGCTTTTACTTACGTACCACAAACTGTAAGGTGAAATTTATGCAGTGTCTTACCAGAGACAGATCTGATTCCATCAATTTCCTGCTGGGTGGATTAGATTAAAACCTTTTCCTTGGTTTTATTAGAATAGCTATGCTTCAAATAATTTAGATTGCCCTGGAGGTTTTTATTGAGATATTTCTAATATTGGCCGACCGCAATTTGGAGAAATCTTTAGCATTACAACTGTTATGCGTACAGCTTTTAAAAGGAATGGTTTCCATTATTAACATTGACCGTATGGGTCTGAATTGAGAGAACATTTCATTCACACAAATCATGAATGTTTGACCATGTCATCTCTTCAAAGGGCGGTGCTTACTATGTATTTATTCAGTGAGTTCTTCACTTGGTTTAGGCACTGAGCTGGGAAATTGCCAATAGGTGAGTGTTGTATATCAGAGAATGAATCTAGGAAGTGTGTAGTGGTGGTGGTGGGGAGGGGGGGGGGGGGGGGGTGGGGGTGGTTAAAACAATGAAGCTTTATTTAGAGGTGTGTGTTCTCTTACATGGTTGCTTCTTCTCTGCCTGTTTCCCATGTCAGGAACTTATGATGTCACTTCTGGTGAATACATAGAACATAGAACAGTACAGCACAGAACAGGCCCTTCGGCCCACGATGTTGTGCCGAGCTTTATCTGAAACCAAGATCAAGCTATCCCACTCCCTATCATCCTGGTGTGCTCCTCCATGTGCCTATCCAATAACCGCTTAAATGTTCCTAAAGTGTCTGACTCCACTATCACTGCAGGCAGTCCATTCCACACCCCAACCACTCTCTGCGTAAAGAACCTACCTCTGATATCCTTCCTATATCTCCCACCATGAACCCTATAGTTATGCCCCCTTGTAATAGCTCCATCCACCCGAGGAAATAGTCCTTGAACGTTCACTCTATCTATCTATAGGGCGGCACGGTAGCACAGTGGTTAGCACTGCTGCTTCACAGCTCCAGGGTCCTGGGTTCGATTCCCGGCTCAGGTCACTGTCTGTGTGGAGTTTGCACATTCTCCTCGTGTCTGCGTGGGTTTCCTCCGGGTGCTCCGGTTTCCTCCCACAGTCCAAAGATGTGCGGGTTAGGTTGATTGGCCAGGTTAAAAATTGCCCCTTAGAGTCCTGGGATGCGTAGGTTAGAAGGATTAGCAGGTAAATATGTGGGGGTAGGGCCTGGGTGGGATTGTGGTCGGTGCAGACTCGATGGGCCGAATGGCCTCCTTCTGCACTGTAGGGTTTCTATGTTTCTATCCCCTTCATCATTTTATAAACCTCTATTAAGTCTCCCCTCAGCCTCCTCTGCTCCAGAGAGAACAGCCCTAGCTCCCTCAACCTTTCCTCATAAGACCTACCCTCCAAACCAGGCAGCATCCTGGTAAATCTCCTCTGCACTCTTTCCAGCGCTTCCACATCCTTCTTATAGTGAGGTGACCAGAACTGCACACAATATTCCAAATGTGGTCTCACCAAGGTCCTGTACAGTTGCAGCATAACCCCACGGCTCTTAAACTCCAACCCCCTGTTAATAAAAGCTAACACACTATAGGCCTTCTTCACAGCTCTATCCACTTGAGTGGCAACCTTTAGAGATCTGTGGATATGGACCCCAAGATCTCTCTGTTCCTCCACAGTCTTCAGAACCCTACCTTTGACCCTGTAATCCACATTTAAATTAGTCCTACCAAAATGAATCACCTCACATTTATCAGGGTTAAACTCCATTTGCCATTTTTCAGCCCAGCTTTGCATCCTATCTATGTCTCTTTGCAGCCTACAACAGCCCTCCACCTCATCCACTACTCCACCAATCTTGGTGTCATCAGCAAATTTACTGATCCACCCTTCAGCCCCCTCCTCCAAGTCATTAATACATGAATACATTAACACAACAGAGCTTCAGTAAGCTAATAAGAATGCATAACATTCTTCCCCCCCCCTCCCCTACCCCACCCCCGTTAATTTGAATGTCCCCAACAAGTTCAAAACAAGTTCAATAAGTCAGTGACTACTAATAAGTCAGACAGTCTGGAGGTCATTGCTCTCAGTTGACGGTGAAGTTCTGCCATCTTCTTCTTTGTACAAATGTCATCAATAGTGGGGTTAACCGGAATTGACGTAAATACGAGAGGTTGTCTCGGTAGATGTGTTGCTTTCTTCAACAGTGTCTGTTGGGGTTATGGGAAGCTCAGGTCAGGACTTTGTACGGTTGAGTCTGGATTCTCTGCAGGTTCCCATTCTGGCAAATCCATTCTTCCAGCTAACAACTGATCCACATGTTTCCTCCACACAATGACATCTCTGGTCTGGAAAGCATAAGAGACAGGTCCACTCTATGCTAGGATTCTGGCAGGAATCCATTTATCTCCGATGGAGTAATTCCTAGCCAAAAGTCCTTGCCCTTTGTGGAAAACTCTATATTTTAGAACCATAGAAAATTACAGCTCAGAAACAGGCCTTTTGGCCCTTCTTGTATGTCCTGAACCGAACTTTGATTTGCTTTCCCGCTGTTCCATTTGTCTTTGTTGTTGATGTTGTACAATTTATTTAGTTTTTGGAGGTTTCAAAAGGTCGAATGCCGATTGTAGTTGTCTCTTCATTATTAGTAATGTAGGAGAGGTCTTAGTCTTTGAATGTATGGTATTCTTATACACGATTAGAAATTTGTTAAGATCAGCAAACCTTGTTCCCTGATTGATCTCAAGGTATATTTCATGGTTTGGATGAAATATTTTGCTAGTCCATTGGTAGCAGAATGATACAACGCAGACTTACTGGGCAGAATTTTCCCATCCCATCCCCCACAGAATCGCAGCGAGCAGGACATGGACATGGACCATGACCTTGGGCAGTATTTTCTGGCTTTGGGGTGAGCGCAGCCAGAAAATCCCACCCAGTATGTTGAATACCGCTCTCTTGCGAGAAACCTGCAAATTCTTGTGACACAAATTGGGGTCCATTGTTGCTTACCAGTTGTTCATGGAATCCTAACCAACTACATCTCCTAGTTTCTTGATAGTCTTTTCTGATGAAGTAGATTTCATCACAGTGACTTCTAGCCACTTTGTGTGAGCATCAACCATTATCAAGAACATATGTCCTTCAAAAGGTCCTGCAAAATCCACATGCACTCATTGCCAAGCTGCTTCAGGCCATTCCCATGGATGCAGCAGTGCTAAGGGTGGCAGTTTTCTTATATTCACACAGGATGAACATGTTCTGGCTTTCTCTTCAATTTCTGCTTCAAGTCCAGGCCACGCGAAATAACTCCTCACTATTTCCTACAGGTGTATGATTCCGCAATGTCCCTCATGAAGCTTCTCTAACACTTGCTTTCTCAATGCTGGTAGAATGATCACCCTGAGCCCCCATAGAAGGCATCCTAATTGTAGACTACATCTAGGAATCTTGAATTGTAGAATGGTCTCAGATTGGCAGGTGACTTTATAGAAAAATGTAATGGTGTACCATACAGGGATATGCACTCATGGCAGCTGAGCAGGAGCAGGGACTGGTGTTACAGTGTACAAGTCATTGAAGTTCCATGACCAGTGCCATGAGGCTATTGGAAAAGAAAATAGGGTGCTAGAATGTCTTGCAGGGAGAATTACATATAAAACAAAAGAAAAACACTTTCCTTTGTAAAAAGCTATTTCATTGCATCTAACTTTGGTTACTTCACATAGTAGAAGGTATAGAGGACCAAGAAAAGATTCAAAGTTGACTGGTACTCAGTTCAAAGGCCCTCAGCTACCAGGACTAGTATAACAAGTTGAGGTCGTTAAAATAAGGAAAGCCTCAAACTTGGTGGAAACGAATTGTTTGTTTCAGCTTCATAGGTCAGAAGGAATTGGGAGTATAAACTACACAAGCCTGGATGCCATAGATGTTATCAAGCTGATTTTTTTGTTTGAAGAGTTATTGACCTCTGAAACAAGTTGCTGGCATGTGCAGTGAATGCGGCTTCATTTCAAGCTTTCCAAAGGTTGTGAGTGAGCTTTTGAGAATGGCAAGCACAGCTCCATAAACAAAGGTGGTGTACCTCTGGGGATTGGGCCATTCACCCCCATGGTTTTCCAGAACTTGTCCAATTGCTTTTACAGTTTGGTGAGGAATTTCCCAAGAATTTTCCTGGATTTTATTTTCCTTTAGTCTGGTGAAAGGAGGTGATGTTGTGTAATCAAGAAGGCAAATGGAATGTTGGCCTTTATCGCGAGAGGGATGGAGTATAAAAGCAGGGAGGTCATGCTGCAACTGTACAGGGTACTGGTGAGGCCGCACCTAGAGTACTGTGTACAATTTTGGTCCCCTTATTTAAGAAAGGATATATTAGCTTTGGAGGGGGTACAGAGAAGGTTCACCAGGTTGATTCCAGAGATGAGGGGGTGAGCTTATGAGGAGAGATTGAGTAGACTGGGCCTGTACTCATTGGAGTTTAGAAGGCTGAGGGGAGATCTTATAGAGACATATAAGATAATGAAGGGGCTAGACAGGGTAGCAGCAGCGAGGTTATTTCCACCTACAATGGAAACAAGAACTAGGGGGCATAGCCTCAAAATACGGGGGAGTCAATTTAGAACAGAGTTGAGGAGGAACAACTTCTCCCAGAGGGGAGTGAATCTTTGCAATTCTCTGCCCAATTAAGCAGTAGAGGCTACCTCGTTAAATGTGTTTAAGTCACAGATAGATAGATTTTTAACGATTAAGGGAATTAAGGGTTATGGGGAGCGGGCGGGTAAGTGGAACCGAACTCACTATCAGATCAGCCATGATCTTATTGAATGGCGGAGCAGGCTTGAGGGGCTAGATGGCCTACTCCTGCTCCTATTTCTTATGTTCTTATGTTCTTATAACTGAATGAGCATGTTTTAACCAGCGATCGAAATGACCTGAGGAATCAATTGAATTATTTCTAACCTAGTTAGTTACTGCTGATGGATGAGCTAATTGTGATCACATAGTCGTGCATGTCCAGAAAAACTTCCTGCAGACCAAAGATGATTGTGATGAGTTTCCCTTTAAGGGCAACACAGCAGATTAAGGGTCACCTGGCCTAGAGTAGGGGATCACCCCATGGAGTGGACTACTCTTAAGCAAAATAAAATTTAGAGCTAGCTGCATTCATGTGGCTGCTGCATAATTCTTAATAATAGATAGTTTTTGTGTTCACTTATGAAATCTGTGGAAGTGCATCTTTACAATGATCTTACATTTGATCAAGCATTCCCAAATACGAGACAGGTTGAGTTTTGAGCATTTAGTAGGGCTATAATTCGTGGTGACTCAGAAGTTTGATATGACCCCATAGATTAGATAGGCCTACTTGCAGTGCCCCCACCCATATGAAAGCCCTCAGAATCAACCAAAAAGGCACGAAACTGCATGCTGCCAGCCATTTTGAGATTATTGCATTGTAGCATGAAAACCCAGCATAGAAGACAATATTACCAACAGAGGGTGTGGAATTTTTCCAGTGCAGTAAAGCTAGTTACTTCAAGTGTTCTTACAAATTCAGCAATTTATATTGAATTCAAAGGCCAGAAAATATTTATGAAACACAACCCTTCCAACAAATGGAAAGTCAAAAACAGACACCGACAGACTTCTTAGGGGAACTAGATAATCTTCATACAGACTATTGGTCATTAATAGTTTGAGTTCAAGGTTTTCATACCAATTTTAAAATTGACAATGGAGTAGCTGTTGACAGATTAACAGACACAATGACCATGATTGGCATTGATTTTCCAATCAAAGGCAAGGTTATTGCTGCACTCAATTACAAAGGGAGACAGATTATTGATTCACAATGTTCTTCACAATGGGCGTACATGTCCATTGAGTGGCATTGCTGGCATACTTTTAGGAATCATAGACAAACCAGATGATTCCTACATTCAGACAACTCATTGGACCCGATTTTACCATTGCGTCGTGCCCGAAAACGGGCGCGAAAACATGGTAAAGTCGGGTGTGAGGCCATTAACGCGATCCACGCCCGCGTCGCGCAGATTGTCACTTTACCAAAACCCGGGAATGGCGGCGATCCGCTTCGTGCCCAAAACGGGCGCAACGGCGATTTAAATGCATTTGCATGCGTTTAAATTAAATTAATGAACTGCCCGCGCAACTTTATGAGCATTTCTCCCTTTACCACCGCATTTGCCAATCCGGAACCGTGCCGTAACGGACCTGCTAAATAAAAGTCTGAATCGGGCGCTGCAGCTGCTTGAAGAGCGCGTTCCGAGCTTTCAACGGCTCTCTGACTCAGATCAGTGGTGAGGGCGAGGAGGGAGGCGGGTCAGAACATTCTCTGGTTTGGGGTGGGGGGGGGGGGGAGGAGGAGAGTGAGGCCAGATCGTTGTCTGGTTGGGGGGGGGGGGAAAGAGGAGGAGGCTGGTCAGATGTATCTCTGGTGTGGGGGCGGGGGGGTGAGTGAGGGCAGACCATTCTCTGGGGGAGAGAATGAGTGAGGCCAGATCGTTGTCTGGAGGGGGCGGATGAGTGAAGCCAGATTGTTGTCTGGAGGGGAGAGGGGAGGTGTGTGAGGTCAGATCATTGTCTGGTGGGGGGGAGGGGGGAGGGGCGGGGAGGAGGAGGAGGTGGTTCAGATGTTCCTCCGGCGGTGGGGGGGGGGGGGGGTGGGGGGGTGGAATAAGTGAGGCCAGATCGTTGTCTGGGGGGGGGGGGGGGGGGGGGGCGCGCTGGTGGGGGGAGGAGGCAGACGGACCTCTGGTGGTGGGGGGGCAGATGGATCTCTGGTGGGGGCATGGGGGGGGCAGGGGGTTCTGCTGTCACTCTGCGGGCGATCGGTGGGGGAGGGGGGCAGGGGTGGCGATCGGTCTGGGTAGCGGGGGGGTGGGTGGATAAGGGGGACAGCGATGTGTGGGGGTAGTGGGGGGGGTGGATAAGGGGGACAGCAATGTGTGGGGGTAGTGGGGGGGGGTGGATAAGGGGGACAGTGATGTGTTTAAGTAGTGGGGGGGCGAGGCTAAGGGGGGGGGCCATCACTGCTGCTTTTCGCCCCCGGGCCACTTTCTCCGCTTTTTGCGGCCCGGGAGCGATCTGACACGGGCGCGCTTTTTCAAATTTCTTTCTAACTGCGCATGCGCAGTTCACAGCTCTGATCATTTCGGCCGCGCTAAGACCCGCCCACAGCGCAAATGGAACTGGAGATTTTTTTCAGGCTAAGTGCGTATGGGGGCATCTGAAAGCAGGTTTCTAAGTCGGATCTGCATTATGGCCAGATTCAGCACTTAGAATGAAAATGGTAAAATCAGGCCCATTGTCTTTCATGGAAAAATCTTCACCATTTTATTTTGAAGCAGTGCAAATTCAGCCTTCTGAAGCTGAGGAAATTTATACACTCAGCAGAAAATGTCCTTCTTTCACAGAGACACCATCCACTAAACCCAGGGCAAGCAACGAAGTTAGGAATCTCTCTGTTACTCACAAACTAAGGCCAAAGGTGGCAGATATAGAAGGTACTGCAGCAGATGATGACCATCCCCATAAAGACCTGTTGGATCTGAATTGGCCCTTCCTAGAGAATGATGCAGAAGAATTCCTTGCAGTGATTTACTGGAGGTAGAGGTCCTAGAGATTTTTTTATTGTTGGATGAAACTCATAACTTTTCTGTTTTTTAAAAAAAATAATAATTTGTGCTTTTAGTAGCTGAGCAGTGTTCCGGTCTTAGCTCCACTGAAACTACCAATATAATTGCCTACTTTATCTCCTGTTGTTCGTGACGAATCTTCCAGGGAGGATGCCTTGCCTGAGTCCAGGTCAGAGTCCAACTGCTAAATTGTTGGTACTTTCCAACGGTGCCATCCATATTTCAGTCTCAGTTGAAAGTCTTCTTCCCTCCCAGAACTGGAGGTCTGCACAGAAGCTGAGACAAAACTTTTAGCACTTCTGAAGCTGTAGAATGCTGTACAGCAATTGTGTCCCAGAGTTGACTGTCTACAGCAAATGCCTCTCATTATATAAGATGAAATCGTCTTTGCTCCATACTCTTAGCAGATTTTTCCATTCCCCAGAATGGAGCAACTTCACACAGAGAAAAGTACAACTTTTTCACCGCTGTCTACTGAAAGTAAACAGTCTTCCAGGAATATAACTGGGAATTTATCTCGCCCTTTCCTGACAGTTGGTTGTTGGCTGATTTTTGTTTTGTGTAAGTTTGTCAAAATCTCAGATCTTCAATGACTTCTCAGTCTTTGATGCAACAGTCGATGATACAGCTGTGATAGTTTTTCCAGGACTGGAGATCATTCCTCTTCAGAAGTTTCTTCACAGTGTCCTTTGAAGGAGCAACATATTCCTCAGTGTCCTGAGTTCTCTAGTTCTAGTCTCAAAGGGTCAAAAGGTCAATTCTCTTTAGTCACATCATTTGATTCAGTCTTACATTGTACAGTCCTTGTTTATCCTAGCAGTTCAGTCATCCTGAAATCTACACTGAGCTTCCCAGCTCTGCTGACAACAATGCCGATAAAGTGTTGTCCTACTCTGCAAATAATAACAGCTTTCCAGATACAGAAGAGAGCTCTCAGGGAAATTGAATCCATCAGCAGTGACTTGGGGAAGAGGAGATTAGGTGTTGGAGTGGCTCAAATTTGTAGTTGTAGAAAGGGAGTTACAGAAATGTAAATACCTAAAAAATATAATTTCCTATTCTTCAAAAGTAGGATAGCATACACAGGGGGAGGTGTATAAAGAGTTAACAGACGGGATATGCTAAAATATGACATAGATGATGATATAGTCAATCATGTGTTCTACTCTTGAGAGAGAGGTTGAAATCATGCCTCGGAGCTATGCGCCTACTCTGTAACCTGCTTAGATGTCATACTAATAAACAAGTGTTAAGCAGATACCAGAGAATGTCTTCAGTCTGTTTAAGAACCAAATCCCACACCTAGAATCCAAGGTAGAAGAACCAATCTCACAGCACCTATAATAAGTGAGATGGAAATTGCGTACTTGGTCTAATGTAAGCAGGAACTCCTGTTCTTGTGAGGGCACCTATCTTCAAGGTACCATGGCCACAAACTCAATGCTTGCTTTTGCAATTATGGCAGAAGTAGAGAGGGACCCAGTCCTGTACATTAGGAGCCAGATTTTGGTAGTAGTAGTAGTAGTACAGGGAGGGAGAGGGACTGATCATCGTCTGCAAATGTTGATGAGCTGACTAAGTCCCCAAAACACTAAAGGACTGGGGCTCCTCTGGGGTTCAGAAAATTAATGCCATAATTTTAGTATTGTCCCATTTACATTGCTATTTCTGAAGAGGGGAGTTGCATGATTGTGATTTTAAAAAAAGACTGCATATTTGTGGACATTATAAATACATGGGCTGAGCATGTGCTCTATTTATGAATAGATGATGCATATGTATTCTTGACAATTTCCTGTATTTTGTTGATGACAGGAGAAATTGAGATTTGACAATACAGAGTAGATACAAGGGAAAAGTTGCAGGGGAAGAATGGTATAAGTGTATTCATCCAAAAGGGTAATTCTATGATCGATCACATTTAGGCCAGGGTCCTCGCCAAATTGGGTTAATCCGAAGGTCCTTTAAAAATGGTGGGCAGCTGCTTATTCTGGGATTCCCGACCTCATTGCTGGACTGTTGAATTTTTGGGATGCCTTTAAAGGGTGCAGGCGGATTCCTGTCAAAAGCCTGCAACAGAACTCGTGACTGGGCCATTCCCATTGGGGAGATGGTTGGGTCCTGCTGCTCTGCAAATTTCATGGGTTAGGGCAGTGGTTCCCAAAGGGTGCGGCGAGCCACACTGGTGCGGCGAGAGAGGATGGCAAGTGTGGCGGGAAGATTCAAGGACAATCAAAGAAACATTTAAACATGGATAGATATTTTTCCAAAGTGAAAGCAAGACCATCAAGTGATGCTGAGGACGATGTCCCATGATCATATTATAAAGTAGTTGTGTTCTATGTTATGAATCAAGCACTGCTAGGATTTGTATTTTTTTGTTTTTGAATGTATTTCTTATCAATAAAAAATTCGGTGTGGCGCGAGCAAATTTTTATTCCGAAAGTGCGGCCCAGTGAAAAAAGTTTGGGAACCACAGGGTTAGGGTTTTAAAGAGTGGTGGTTCACACTCCTTGGAGGGATCATGAACCCTAAACTGCATGTGGGGACTTTTTAAAAGGCAAGTTCAAAAGGTCCCCTTCTTGCCCCCTATGCAAAGTTATTCCCCCCATGCCATATCTCCTATTGTCCCCTATGCCAAGTTTTGCCCTTCCACCCCCTCTGTCCACTCATGCCCCTTATGCCAAGCTCTGCCCTTCCACCCACTCCCCTGGCCTCTTTGCCAAGCTATGGTGTCACCATGCCCATTGATCCACTGAACACTTTCTAGAACCAATCAACCTCATAATCCATCATGGGATTTTTTCCTCATTTTTTCCACTGGATGTGAATGTCAGTGGCAAGGCCACCATTTTTTACCCATCCCTAAGTTAAAATTCACCCACTTGTTGTGGGTTCTGGAGTCACATGTAGGCCAGACTTGGTAAGGGTGCAATGAACTGATTGGTTGTCATGGCAATCAATGATTGTTTCATGGTTACCATTGCTGAGACTACTTGTCAATTAGAATTTTATTTTATGAATTGAATTTTAAATTTAACCAGCTGCCATGGTGGATTTTGAACCCAATCTCCAGAGCATGTGTCTAGACCCCTGGATTGCTGGTCCAGTGACATTACAACTACATCACTAACTCTTTTATCTATAATTCACTTAATCCAATCCTTCTCCCCATCTATTTCCGTCTTTGTACATGATCTGAAATTGAATTAATTCATTTTAATTCAGCCTTCTTCTCAGTCCTTCCAGTATTTATTTCTCAAATCGCTAAGATTCATTGGTTAAGGAGGTACTCTGTTTGCACCATTGTTAATTCAGACTTCCAATACTTACAAGGCAATATATTTTGAGCTGAAGTGTGCGGGAAAAGGTTCAACAAACCAGACTCATCATGAAATTCTTTGCTCTAGTAAATTCTGGGCCCATAGATTCTGGGACTAATGAGAAATCCAACTGCCAAGGTAAACCAGGCTAACTTAATTAGTAATATTTGTTTTCTTGTTTCAAAAATTTATTTCTTAGCAATTTGCTACAAAGCAAATGACTCAAATCACCTATTTCTACAAGAAAAGGGTAATGATTTTTCTTCATATTACCAACCTTGAGACTTTATCTTTGCAGCTGAGCTTTGCCCTAGAAAATAAAAAAGATGGATTCAATTACAGATAACTGTCAAGGATGTTAGCTTTTGTGCAACTGTGTGTGAATACATTTATAAATATCTTTGAGGATCTAGGCCACAATTGCAGCCAACTCTCACCAACCTGTCAGAGGCCAGGCCACCTTTCTGTTACCACGCTGGTCTCCACAACTCTTTGGGTCCGAGAACACGGAAACTCTTAACACAGGAAGTCCCCTTACTCAGCTCAACTCTTCAGCATCAGTGACCTTCCTTGGGGCAGATGGAGCCCCAGATACGTCAGGAGATTCCAGGGCTAGTTTATGACCTGGTGTTTTCAATGGATATCCACCAGAATAGCCATGCACATAGACTTCCATTAAGCTTTTAACTACAATTGAAAAGTCCACAGTCCAAAAATGTGTAGGTTAGGTGGATTAGCCATAGTCAATGCACGGGGTTATGGGGATAGGGTAGGGGGGGGGGGGGTGAGTGGATGGAATGGCCTGGGTGGGATGTTCCTTTGGACAGTCGGTGAAAACTCAATGGGCTAAATGGCCACTTTCTGCACTGTCGGGATTCTATGGTTCAATGGTCATAACTTTGACAAAAATAATCAGTGGAGCTCTCCTGAAAAATTATTTGGATAAAATTGCAGTTTGATACAGTTTACTTGGTAATTCTGCTAGAGTCTCCCTGAACTTACAGCAGGCGATTGATAGAATCAATAAAGTGTAACCAACATTTCCTGTCCCTGTCCCACCTCCCAGGAGAGGAAAAACATTTTCATCAAATGACCGATTTTCCAAATGCACACATCCAGAAGGTAGCCTCGTCCATCTGGAGTATATCTCCAGAAAATTCCAGCTTGCAGCCTACGGTCTTCCATTCACAAAATGAATGGTTTTAAAATTCAAAGGAATGTGCCTATGATTTCCTAATTACATGCTCCTGCCAGCTAAGCTCCCTAATCAGGGCTGAATTTTGAAAATAACATGATGGTTTTGCAGACAGCAATGTCCTTTCGGAAAATGAAATGCTATCATAGTTAAAAAATAAAAAAGTCCAACAAATAAGTTTTGTTGAAAGATTTTTCTAACTAATAGTGATGAGTTGTTTACAGCCATGAGCAACCAATATTTTTTGTGGTTAAAATTGAGTAAGAAATGTCCATCTGGACACCAAGAGAGGTTCCTCCTGTTTTTGAATGTTTAATTTAAGAAATCCAATATCTGGAATGTGCAGGTTGGCCCTTAGTTAGCCACTGCATCTAAAGGATGGCATCTCTGAAAATGTAGCACTCATTCAATATGAGATTGGAATGGCAGCTGCGGTTATGTGTTCAAAACCTGGCATGTAGTTTGAAACCATAATCTCTGACTCAGAATACAAAGAGTTACTTGCTGAGTCAAACTGACACAAGACTGAGATGCAAATTTCTAGGTTTATTTCAAGCATTCGGAAGCTTAAAATGCTGTGATCCTAAACGCTGTGATGTTGTTACAATGGTAGCATCATCAACTTACTCATGCTAAATACTGAGACATTCATATAAATTTAATAACGGGTTTTTACACAAAAGATATTTTAGAGGTTTCAGAAAAATCTACAGATTCTAAAAAATTGACATCAGTTAGTTCTCCAAAGCATGATGCAAGTGATTTATATTTTTACAGTGTCATCCAGTGCTTTAACTTTAATACTAATATTGATACTAATCAGAACATATTTAGTCCGCAGAGCACTCCTATGTCATGGGATAATGTGAAGTTGCTTGACAGAGCCATAAGATAATTCCTTCTCAATGATCTGGACATTGATGTGTAAAGATGTTTGCATAGAATGTGCAGAACCAGAGAAAAATCTTGGGAAACATTTGGCAGATGGAGCAGGAAATCAAGGGGCACATTTTTAAAATTAGACGATGTCAGGAAGGAAACCTTATTCTTGGGAGCAGAAAGTATGAAAAAATGGACTTGGAATGAAAAATAGTAAAACAGATGAAATACTGAAAGAATAATATCTAATTTATATATTTAGTAGGCAAGACTGGCTAGTCATTTCATTTAAAGACACTTACAATGTAAGCAGTACAGTAAGGAGAATGTGTAATATCTTTAAACTTTATAGAATCTGTAATTGTTTTTAAGAATATTTGAAAGAGACTTTTAAAACTTTGCATCAATTGCACAGGGATCAATAATAATTTTCTTTGTTGACAAGAAATACAATGTGACCTGGCAACTTTTAAATTGAAAGCAACACCAACAGGGAGGAAGTTTAGATGCAAAGAAGCTGTGTTAGTGGCAGACACAAAGGAGAGTTACAAGCAGAGGAGCTGGAGGGCGAAAGCACTCAGCTCACAGATGCAGGCACAGGGACCAAAAGGAGAAAACAGAGAAGACTTGTGAGGAGAAGCAGCATATCAAACCCAGAAAGAGGTCAATTTTCCTGTTTGGCAGGAAAAGAAAATTGCTCTTAGCGACAATGTGTGAGCTGGCTGAAAAGGTCGAATACCTGGAAAGTTGTGTGAACAGCTAGGAGATGCTAAAGAGCTGGGTATTTTCCCAGAAATGTCCAAACCATGAACCAGGGTGCTATTGAAAAGAAACTCGGGGAAGCTACACCATCAGGACTGTCAAAACCCGAGGGAATTAGGATTCATAGAACTGTGTCTTACTGATGATAATCATACCTGTGAAGCTTGAAAGTGAAAGTTGTTGTCAGATAGGACCCTTGAGCTACCCTGCCAGAATAAAATATGACATATTGTGGAAGTATGTAGCTACGTGGTGCCACATTTATGTGGGGAGTGATGCAAATGCTTGTATTTGTATAAGACACACCTTTGTTTTGTCAATGATTTAAAGTGGAATTTACCTTTTTATTTGGAGTTCCATTTGCCTGTTAATTCATGTGTAACTTCAGTTTCCTCTGAATTGTATTAAAGTAAAAGGTACAAAAAATGGAATCTAGTTGGTAACCTCTTCATTTGGCCGGGGGGTGGGGGGGGGGGGGGGGGCGGTGGGGCGGTGGTGTCATTCAGTAAATTGGGCTATTTTAGTTTATAATTTCACCATGGAGTAAATGACACATTGGCCCTGAATTTCCACAGGGAATTAGCTGATTTCATGTCAAAGCTCCAGGTTGGCAAAATGCCACAGAAAGTCAGTTATCATTTATACATTGAAACATCACTGAAAAGGTAACATAATTGAAAATAAAAATGGAGAAAATCATTCTGTGAATGGGGATTAGATGCACTATTGATCAAACCAGTTCAATTATCTAATGAGAGCAGGCAGGGTAACTGCAAAGTCACTGTCCTTTTTCTTTCTGAGAAATCATGGATAACAACACATAGTTCATCCTCCAAAATTACTTGGTGCAAACGTTTTTTTTCATCTTGAACTGTAGTTCAGTGGTTCACTAACTCCTTAGCATGCAATGTTTTCCCTTACAGGCTCTGCTGTAACAAGGTAATACAGTAGATCTGTTATAGCCGCCAACGGAGTCACCTTGGAGACAATATTCATGTACCAACCTTCATTTATTGCCAATAATTGCAGGACAAACTTGCACAGCATTAAAGAGATGGCAGAAGAAGGCATACCCAAGGACAACAACACATGGCAGATATTCAGTCCTCTCCTTGTCAGCATCATGCAAATAGCCAAGGCAAATGCTCCGATAATTTCTTTTAATAGACAAAACCTTTGACTGCCCCTTACAAGTCAGCCAAGTAGTGAAATAGTACCAGCCTCCACAAAGGCATGTTTAGGCCTACCACCTGTTTTCAAACATCTTTGAAGGTTGGCTTCTTTGTGCAAGGGACTGCCAAGATAATGGCTGAGATCAGAGGTCTAGATAACCTTTTCATGTTCTGGCTGATAAAAGAGTTCGTAGGCCACATGGGGAAGTGAGCACCAAAAATATACAAAGTGGTGTTCACGTCAATCTGTCGCCATGTAAGTGAACTATTCTTTCCTTTTTCAACCTTTGGCAGGATCAATGCTGGACAACATTATTAAGCATACGAACATACAAAGTAGCAGCAGGGTAGACCCCTCAAACCTCGGCTGCTATTCAATAATATCTTGGCTGACCTGATTGTTACTGTTCTGCCAACCACCAATAAACTTTCACCCCCTCGTTAATCAAGAATCTATCCAGCTCTGCCTTAAAAATATTTAAAGACTTTGCTTTCATTGTCTTTTGAGGAAAGGAGTTCCAGAAACTCATGACCCTCAGAGAAAAAAATTCTCCTGTCTTAAATAAGCAAAGTAAGAAGTTTAACAACACCAGGTTAAAGTCCAACAGGTTTATTTGGTAGCAAAAGCCACTAGCTTTCGGAGCCTTAAGCTCCTTCTTCAGGTGAGTGGGAATTCCCACTCACCTGAAGAAGGAGCTTAAGGCTCCGAAAGCTAGTGGCTTTTGCTACCAAATAAACCTGTTGGACTTTAACCTGGTGTTGTTAAACTTCTTACTGTGTTTACCCCAGTCCAACGCCGGCATCTCCACATCATTAAATAAGCAACCCTTTGTTTTTAAACAGTGACCCCTAGTTCTCGGTTCTCTGACAAGAGAAAAAAATCCTGTCCATATCCACCCTGTCATGACCCCTCAGGACCTTAAAGGTTACAATCAAGTTGTCTCTTACTCTTCTAAATTCTAATGAATACAGACCTAATCTCTCCAACCTTTCCACTTAAGCCAACTCACCCATTCCTGGTATTAGGCTTCTAATGCGTTTACATCTTTCCTTAAATATGGAGATTAGTACTGTATACAATACTCCAGTTGGGGCCAGCATGGTGGCACAGTGGTTATTACTGCTGCCTCACAGCACCAGGGACCAGGGTTCAATTCCAGCCTTGGGTGACTGTTTGTATGGAGTTTGCACATTCTCCCCATGTCTGTGAGGGTTTTCTCTGGGTGCTTCAATTTTCTCCCACAGTCCAAACATGAGCAAGTTAGATTAATTGGCCATGTTGAACTGCCCAAGATATGCGGGTTAATAGGATTAGTGGCGTAAATGCACGGGATTATGGGGATAAGGTGGGGGGGGGGGGGTGGTAGATGCTCTATCAGAGAGTTGGTGCTGACTCGACAGACTGAACGGCCATCTTCTGCAAGGACACACATTCTCCTGAATCATTTACTTCCTGTGACTAAGAAACTCCTCCCTGAGATAGGGTGGCTTTAGACTTTCTAGAGTAACCTCCGCCAAGGTGCCTGTTGCCAAATAAATCCAAGATAAATGTCAAGAACAACACCAACAACTTTTCATTGCATTCATCAACCCAATCAAAACATTTAACTCAGTAAAGCACAAGGTTCTGTAGGTTATGCTCCAAAGATTTGGGTGTCTGAGAAAGTTAATCATAATCCTCCAATTGCTTCATGATGATATGACTGCAACTGTCTTGAGTGGGAGATCTGAACCAAGAACTTTCAAAATCTGGATTGGGGTTTAGCAAGGCGGTGTGGTAGCCCCCACACTATTGACAATCTACATGACAATGGCTATTCACCTCATCAACTGGTGTCAGTATTAAATATTATTTGGATGGAAAACTCAATAACCTCATTTGCCTCTGTGCCAAAACTAAACTGACCTCCATAAATACAGATGAGCCACAGTTTGTCGATGACTGCAATGTTATTGCCCACTCTGCAACAGTACTGCAATCTCTTCAATTATGCATACAAGAAACTTGGCCTGTCCGTGAATGTCTCCAAAACAAAACTCATATCAAACTATACCTTGTCAGCCAAATATTCTACCTGCCTCGTAAATATGTTGAAGTGGAGACTCTGGAATATGTTGAGCACTTCCCATAGCTTGGTAGAAGGTCATCGAGGAAGACCAACATTGGATCAACAACACCAGCTCAGCCTTCTACAAGCTAAAGCAATAAATGTTTGATATTAAAGACCTCTGCAAGTCAAAAAGGACCGAGAGTACAGAGCAGTTGTCGTCATCACACTCTTGTACTGCAGTGGGACCTGCATTCAGTAAGAGTGACACAGAAGAATGCTTGAGAAATGTTGACTGTTTCTCACTCCACAGACGCTACCAGACCTGCCGACTATTTCCACTTTTTCTGTTAATAATTCAGGTATAAATCAGCCTTCACTTTTACTTTGATTGGTACCACATCTACAAACATCCACTCCCTCCACCACTGATGCTCAGTAGCAGCAGTGTGTACTATCTACAAGATGTACTGCAGCAATTCACCAAAGATCCTTAGATAGCACCTTCCAAACCCATGGCCACTTCTATATAGAAGGACAAAGGCAGCAGATAAATGGGAACACCACCACCTGCAAGTTCCCCTCCAAGCCACTCACGATCCTGACTTGGAAATATATCACAATTCCTTCACAGTCGCTGGGCCAAAATCTTGAAATTCCCTCCCTAACGGCATTGTGGGTCAACCCACAGAACATGGACTGCAGCGATTCAAGGAGGCGGCTCACCACCACCTTCTCAAGGGCAACTAGGGATGGGCAATAAATGCTGACCAGCCAGCGACGCCCATGTCCCACGAATTAATAAAAAAAATAAAAAGCTAGAATTTTAAAAATGTTTTTACAACTCCATAGCTGACCAATTTTTTTCCATGTTCCTTTGAGCAGCTCAAAAGCACTTGTCAAGGTAACGATGCTGAACTGGAATGTTATGAATCCTATATATTAAAGTTTAATACATAAATTTGAAAAATACCAGAGGTAAGCTGATTAAATGTAGCAGAATTCTACATACTACGCACATGACATCTCTTTTTAACTAATAGGTTTTTAAAAAACAATTATCGCAGCAGGAAAACATGGTTTATTAATGGAAAGCAACATTAACTAAATCACTAGTAAATAGATTTCAAGAAAAATTATAGAGAACGGTGCAAAAAAATGTAAATTTTTACAAAGAAGCAAAGCAGCAAATTCATTCGTGTAAAATTAGAATAATTTAAACTAATTTTCACAAATTATTGTGATGATTATTGAGTAATGAATTTAGATAATTGCCAAACATTACTGTAGTCAACGAAACATAAATGAAAATAAACAACCTAGATAGAATGCAAGTATGACAGTCCAATATATTATGCTTGAAGGAGGGAGCATAGGAGTATGGATCTCTAGTTCCTTATATGGCCCCACAATTTCAAAAGGAATTAACAGAATCTCTACAGTGCAGAAAAGGCCATTCGGCCCATCGAGTCTGCCCAAACTCTCTGACAGAGTATTTTACCCAGACCCTCCCCCCCACCCTAACCGTGCAATCCCACACATCTACCATGGCTAATCCCATCTAAGATACACATCTTGGGGCACTAAGGGGCAATTTACCATGTCCAATCCACCTAACCTGCACATATTTGGACTGAGAGAGAAAACCAGAGCACCCAGAGGAAACCCAAACAGACATGGGGAGAACCTGCAAACTCCACACAGACAGTGATCCAATGCAGGAATTGAGCCCTGGTCCCTGGAGCTGTGAGGCAGCAGCGCTAACTACTGTGCTGCCCACTAAAGTTCTTGAGTTAAGGTTTGGGACCGCTTCATTGGAAGAGAAATTGAGAGGGATAGTGATTCAAGCTATTTTTGTGCACACCCTAGCACCAGTGAGTAGTGCATGGCATGCGGTGAAAAGCACGAATAATGTTTTTTTTAAAATGTGAGAGGAAATTAGCTTCCCTAGTGGGGAGATGCAAAAGCAAAATTACTTAATTTATGTAAAAACCACAGACATGAAACATGTTCCGAATTGAATGCATATAATTATAACCAGACCACCTATAACCAGAATTTTAAGCACACCACTCACTGGCCGCTATGCTTTTTGGATCATACGAAGCAAATTTGTCAATAACCTTTTTTTTCAATTCTTTGTCCTGTTTCAAATCAACAAACTGAGAATCTAACACCAAGCATTATAAAACATAATCGTCCACAATCATATCCCTGAAAAGCACACCCAATCTGAAAAGTTAACCAAAAAAAAATTTAAACAAAAATATGTGCAATGATGGAACCTCTTAAACAATGATTTGTGGTTAATGATACCGGACATGAGCTCAGTGACATAAGACCACATATTTAAAGATTGGTATTTTTTCCATTTGCAAACACCTGCCATTTTTTGATTAAAAGAAAGGCCATTTGAATCACATATATCTAAACAGGTTTGA
Source organism: Mustelus asterias (assembly GCF_964213995.1). NCBI lineage: Eukaryota > Metazoa > Chordata > Chondrichthyes > Carcharhiniformes > Triakidae > Mustelus > Mustelus asterias. Next base: position 72,594,029 of record NC_135805.1, read on the forward strand.
ACTGAACCAGTTTGTTCAGATTCAGGTTAACAGTTGGATTCAACCTGAGACAAGTAAAAATAAGCTGCAATAACTGGAGCCTGTTGTGCTCCTGCAGGGAAAGTGACCTACTTTGGACCTGCTGTTCACTTCATGCAGTTCTGAATCTACTCACTGAAAACAATTAGCTTCACTCATAGACCATCTTATTGTACAATTACAAACATTTTTAGACACTTATTTATAAATGCGTTCCCTTGGCTACTAGCTGTAAATAAGACAAGGAGACATCGGCCAAGTTGTAAATGCATACCTAAAATCAGAAATAATGCTCAAAGAAATGTAAATTGGTAGTTATTATTTTTAGCAATAAAAACAAAAAAAAGCTGGAAATTTTTATTTCCACCCAGCATTTCTTATAAGAAAAGATCATGTTTGTTGTTGTGGCAACAGAAAAGGTCTCATTAAAGGAGTGTGTTTGTAATTGCCTGAGAATGACAATGTACGGTATTAACTTGGAAATGTATTTTTTCTGATTTCTTAATGTGTTTCTAATGGAATACAAGAATAAATTAAAATACACTTTGAATTTCTAAAATTATTTTGTCCCAGTTTGTGGCAACACAAATCACAATACAGAAGGAAGTGCTTTGGTTCATTATGCATGTTCTGACAGTTGCTCCTTAACTGATTATATCTCACCTAAGCTTATTTCCTTGCCATTTCACCATATCATTTTTACAAATACTTACCTGTCTCCCCTTTAAATGATATATTATTGCTTCCTCATGAGCTACTTTTAGCGATGCACTCATGTTCAAGAAATCCTTAGGTGGAAGGTAAATTATTCTAGCTCCCCTCTTTTGTCTTTTGCTGATGAATCGGAGCCACCGGGCCAGATTTTCACCATGAAGGCTGAAAGCCTGAGTTAGGAAGTTTCCCAACTCGGCAGATCCGGCTCCATGGAGCTGACCATCACAGCTTTCTCCGGAAATGGGTGAAGTGGGTCGGGATGTGATCAAGTCAGGCTTCCTGCATCTTTTAGAGGCAGGCCACAGAGGCAGGTGAGTGCCAAAGCGGGCTGGTTAGAAGGTCAGCCACCATTCTCTGAGACTTTGGTCCTGTTTTATAAAAGGCCTAAAGTCCTCACCCACCCACAAAGTCCACATCCCCCTCTTATTCTCATATCACCTCCATGACCACACACATCCCCTGCCACTTCAGTCACATGCCACCACCATAGCCAGCCATCCATTATCCACTATGGGGTGACCTCAGGAACCATATGGAAATGAAAAAAAGCTTCCAACAATGTAAGGAGGTTCTCACTCATACATACTTAATATAAAAACAATTCTGATTCATGATACTCATTTGAAAATTTTAAATCCCTTTAGGTGGTCAATCTGTTATTAAATCAAACTTTTATGCACTAACCAAATTAAAGAGCTAATCATTTAATAGCTTCTTAAAACTGTTAATCAAAATGTGAACTTGGCCTTCCTGCTGAGATGAGTTTCTTTTTATTTTTTGAAACTCAGCCAAGCATTCACAATAGCATTAGCTGTAATAACAGCCCTTGGGGAATGTCAACATTAGGTCTTTTGAAATTGTAGGGATAGATGGTAATTTTTAAAATGGTAAACCAGATGGCCTGTCAATCCATGCACTCCAGGGACTAATTTTCTTTCACTGTGGAGGGTTGTGGATTTAAATAATTTAAGAATATGATACATAACTGATCTTATCCACTCTTCAATAGTGGTTCAATCTCCTCCATCAATTTTTAACTCCCACAATGTGGGTTAAGGCCCTCAGAAGAGGCAAAATGCGATCTATTTGAACTTAGCACTAATTCTGATTTCCCACCCATGTGATTCATGCCCTGCCCCCTTCTAGCACTGGCAAAAATTAGATCTGTAGAATTGGGCCAGAACATCCACATCTGGTTCCTGACCGCCAGTTCTCAAAGTCTCCAGAGTCGATCCGATTCCTCAAAAATCCAACTTTGTATCCTTCCTGAGCTCAAACATCATTCCTGTAATTGAGGAGCCCAGCATTGTACCTTACGCAATGTTTAACCAATCTCAAAAATCACTTCTTCACCTTCATAACCAATATAAAAAACACAAAATCAAACTTCTTCCTTTCTGGGATTTATCAACTATACTCTGAGCTATAGAGATGCCTCTGTATCTCTACATTTTATTATTCCTCTACTTGGGTAAGCACCTTACCAGTTATGTTGTATCTTATCAAATGGACTACAAGAATCCATAATTAAATATTGGCTGCATTCCTTTTCTCTATACATTCTGATTCCCTCAAAAGCTAATCAAGCATGATCTGGTTTTCACAAGTGCATGCAGACTTTCCCAACTTACCTTCTGAGTATTCATTAATACTATTCTGCTCTATAAATGACAGAGATTGGTTGCTGGAACCCTTGGCAAGCATCAGCGCTCTTCAAAATATGTGAGTAGCATCAATCATTCTCCAATATGCCATACTGAACTGCCTCAATGCAGATGAGAGCTCAAAAGCTCTGGGCTCAACATTATAGACCCTGCTGGATGAGTTTTCGGCTGGGAGTGGTAGTAGCCCACTGTCTCCTCAGTCACACCCAACCTGGTCTCCATATACAGGGGAGGTGGGTAAGGCATCCACCTTTAGACCCACTGATGCCCTTAATTGCTCAACATGCTGGCTTTTCCATCCAGCCAGGCTGACATTTTTTTTTTACGGAAGTCTCCTCCAGGACCTGAATCATGAGTGTAGATTTACAGCAGTTAGTCATTTCCAATATTTTAACACCCACCCCTGCCCGTCCCTGCTTGGGGGGTGGTGGGGGTTTATAACTCATCCTTCTATGGCTATTCTGTTACATACTGTGTGCCATAAAAACACTTGCTATTTCTTTTTGTAACAACAATAAATCTTTCTCCATAATTCATTGTTAATTTTCTAACCTTTCATTTTGCAACCTTAGTATGCTCCATATCATTATTCTAATTTTCTTCTGTTTTACTCCCCCCGTTTTTCCACGTTTCTTCTTCAAAAAGCTCTATTGTCCCATGGAACCCGAGTCTTTGCTGCATTCACCTTATTCTTACATTATTTAGCATGTACCTCATGCATCTCATATTTAAATATGTTGCACTGTTGATCCATTGATTGCCCTGCTATTTTCTCTCAAACAATTAACCTGCCTAAGTCTCTTTGCGCCTCATTGAAGTTAAATAAGTTCTACTCCGAGAGCTTTATCTTTGACCCTTCTTTATCTATTTTCAATTATCTTCCCCTTGAAAGTAAATTTATTTTATTGCAGTAGTCTACTTAGACGTGTTAGTGCTTCCAAAAGATAATTAGTATGTGCTAGACTGTGATGCTGTCCACTTTATAATTGAAGTTCTAATTTAGATATCACATTTTATCAGCATTTCTTCACTGAAATAACCTGGATTTGCTGTAGTTTTTTGGGAAATAATGTTTCCTAATAACAAATGAAAGTAAAGGATTTAATAGTCACATATGCAAGGAACAAAAGATAAAAGCAAACATTACTTTGCTATGTCTACTGTAGTTTTACTATTTGCACTCCTGTATGTGAAGATAAATGGCTTTAATTTAAAGACTTTGGAGATATTTACTTTAAATGTAGTTATAAATAATTTTTAAAAACTGTGGCTTTGAATATATATTTTTTAAGCTCAGATCGCTGGTCGCTGGATGGTTGTACCCTGGAGGTACCCAGAAAGACAACTCCCCTCCAACTTCAAACCTCCCCTGACCTTCTGGGTTCCCCCAACCCTCCGAACCCTCTCAACCCACCAACACCCACCCAACAGTCTGACCCCACCCCCGACCCTCCAATTCACCCTGATCCAATGTGACATGACCCAACCTCAGCACCCTACCCAACTGGCACCCTATCTAAGCTATCACCCTGCCACCTTACCCACCCAGCCACCAACCACACTCACAGTCACCCTGTTACCCTACCCACTACCCTACCCTCACTCACACTCATTCATTAGCACAGTGAAAAGGTATTGCTTTTCATTGTGATAGTGAATGAAGACTTGTCAAATATGAGAGCTAGTGCTATAAAAGAGGGCACGGTCTGGTTTTCCCTGGCAATCCTGTTCAGGAAGAGGACTCCCAGAACAGGTATGCTCCACATTTCTGAAGAGTCCTGCTTCGAAAGTCCAGTAAGAAGTCTCACAACACCAAGTTAAAGTCCAACAGGTTTATTTGGCAGCACTAGCTTTCGGAGTCTCAGGCTCCTTCATCAGGAGCCTGACTCACCTGATTCATTGACTCACCTGACAAAGCAGCCAGAGACTCCGACAGCTCGTGCTGCCAAATAACCTGTTGGACTTTAACCTGGTGTTGTGAGACTGTACTTACCCCAGTCCAATGCCAGCATCTCCACATCAAAAGTCCAGGCCAGAAATCCAACACTTTGTCAAAAAGGTGAACAGTGATTGCCACTCAGGAGATTTGGCCCTTAATATTGAAATGGCATCAACTGGGAATGCATGACTTTACTGCAGACTGTAACAAGAATCCAGATACAGTTACATTTCTTTAGACCATCCAACTAGTTAACTCAAGCAGATGGAGCTCCCAACTCCTCTAGATACTGATGTAATTATGCTTATTTCATGCTTAACTAACATAATTTACTGTAACCTATCAGCTCAACACAAATCCAGAGAAATAACAGGGTTCAAAATTTCTTTTGATCCATTCCATAGCACAAGCACAGTGAAGCAGAATTCCTCATGACTCTAGCTCAGTGCTGGAGATCATATCCCAAATCCTGGGAGCAAGTTAACTGGCAGAGTTTGAGCAGATATATTAGAAAACAATTGGCTTTATCAAAACCTTGAAAATAATTTTCCTCTTTGGATATTCTGTTCGTTATAGATTAGTCAGGCCCCTCAGGGAAGATGAGCTGCCTTCATTGCAATTAATTGTCTTTCCCTAGTAATGGCATAACATTTCTCAAGGCCCTTATTGGAATCTCTTCAGTTGTCAAGGGTAGCTTGCAAATGCTACCAGATATGCCCCTTAATGTATGATGTCAGGGAAGGGGAGTGGCAGTGGTGAGGGGTGGTAAAATGTTCACCCATGCGACTCACCCACAGAAACTTTAATGGCCAGTGGAAACAATCATATCAAGGAACGGATCACGATGGATGAGGTGATGGGCAAAAAGTCTGCCCTACTTACTTCCCCTCCACCCTCTTAAATTGCTATCAGTCTCTATATGGAGAATGTAACAATGAACATATTTGCTGCTTCACTACTGTGTACCACTTTACTGCAGAGATCATTAACATTTCATTGTCATAAACCATTAAGTTATTCTTTGAAAATATTATGAATTATTGGCCTAGATTGTGCAGTTCTAATGAGTGAAAATCTTAGTGCCTGCTTTCTTTACACTGTGGGCTGAATTTTCTCAACTCCACGGCGACAGACCAGGAGGTGGAAGGCTACTAATATGCTTGGGGAAGGCATTGGGAGGGGAGCAAGATAGCTTCCCTCTATCATGGCATATTAGTCATTATGGACTACTTCCAATTTTGCTCACCACAGTTTGCCTCCATGCATGGAGACTGCCAGGTGAGACCTGGCAGCCTCCCAGCAAATCTTTGGGGCAGGGGCCCTTCTTAATGGTCAGTCCATGGGCCCCTGGCAGCAATGGCTGCCCCATACCTAAAGAGCCGCTGCTGTAATCTGAAACCCCTCCTTCAGCACCGCCACTGCTTGTGATCACTAGAGCCTGCCAACCTGGTACTAGCTTGCAGAAAATGTACTTGCATGACCTTTGAGGATTCACCAACATGGAGGCAACTCATGGAAGGCAAGTTGAAACCCTAGAAAGTTAGGATCTATTGAACTATGTTTCACTCTGGGATCTGACTTGTCCAGTATTATCAGCTAGGATTGTAACAGGTTGTCAGCCCTCTGATGCAGCCTTTTAATTGGCTCTTGCTATTAGAAAGCCATCTCACAGTGCCATCGCTCAATGGTACACAGTTGGTTCTCACTTTTGGTCCAGCAATATCTGGAAAGATTTAGCCCCTTGAAGCCAATAGTAACTTCAAGTATCTGCATATGTGCCATTAAATGTGGAAATCCAGAGGGTGCACTGTTAAATTCCTTGCAGATAGGAATCAGTTAGAAATCAGTGATTTGGCATGATACGCTATTATTCTAGTTGCAAGAACCCTTCAAAAGAATATGCCTTGGTGAATGAGGTATAACTGGGTTTTTAGTGATGTACTAAATCATCATTGCTGCTGAACAACTACTTCGGCCTTGATAAGGTAATTTTATATTTGTGGAATTTAAAATTTCTCTGTTCCAGGATAAAACTTAGCAAGATCTTAAAACTAAATAGAAATATTTACCAAAATTGCTAATGAAATGTCAGTGTCTACCTTGATCCCACATATGCCCCAAGTTTCATATTTCACTTTCAGTATAGTTATGAAAATAAATGATAAACCTGTTAGTTACTTCACGATTTGCTTAGCCAGTGCCATCACTTACTGGATGTCAGAGACCTACTGTAGCTGGTATCAGTGTGAAATTAACATTGGCAAAGGTGAAATTCACACCACAAGGCCACTAGATTTTTGTGGGCAGCTTTTTGTCACTTCACCACTGACCTGGAAAATCCAGACCATTAACTAAAATAATACAAGATGATTTCATCTGAAATTTTAAACTCTGTTTCTCTCGCTACATGCAGTAGGAAGGCAATTGCAGTGTTATTGTTCCTGTACTAGTAATCCAGAGACCTAGGGTAGTGCTCTGGGAACCCTGTGGCACCCCACTAGTTACATCATGCCAAGCAGAAAAAGACCCATTTATCCTGACTCTCTGCCTTCTGTCAAGTTAGTTGGTCTTTTATCCAAACTAATAAATTACCCCTAACCCCATGTGATCTTACCTTGTGTATTAACCTGTGCAACACCTTATCGAGCACCTTCCTGAAGACCAGATATACCACATCTACAGGATCGCCATTATTCATTTGACTTGTCTTCGAAGAACTCTAGCAAATTATTCAAACATGATTTAGGCCATCAGGCTCGGGATTGTCTGCCTTCAATTCCAATAGTTTGTTGACCACTTTTCCCTATTGATGATGACTGATCTAAGTTACTCCCTTTCTAATACTTCTGCATTACCTGTTACTACTGGGATGGTAGTACACTAGGAAAACCGAGGCAAAATATTGATTTAGTGTCTCCGTCATTTCTGTATTCCCCACCATTAACTCCCTGGTCTCATCTTAAAAGAGACCAACATTCATTTCAGCTACTCTCTTCTACACTGATTTTGACTGGAGTCAGTTTAAAGTTTATTTATTAGTGTCACAAGTAAGCCTACTTGTGACACTAATGTAAGGCTTACATTAACACCGCAATTAAGTTATTCTGAAAATCCTCTAATTGCCGCACTCCGCCGAAAGAATTTAGCATGGCCAATACACTTAACTAGCACGTCTTTTGGCCTGTGGGAGGAATCTGGAGCACCCAGAGGAAATCTATGCAGACATGGGGAGAATATGCAGACTCTGAATAGACTGTGACCCAAGCCAGGGATTGAACCCCGGTCCCTGGTGCTGCGAGGCAGCAGTGCTAACCACTGTGCCACCGTGCTGCCCGAATGTCAATGTTGTAATTAGAAGTTGACTCTGTGCTTTGTCTAAAGTTGAGAGCAGGGGTGGAGGGGGAATTCTCCCAGCCCGCTGCGCTACTTTTGTAGCACAATGGGTCCGGAGCGGAGCGGTCTCAAGTGGAGGCCATTTCGCGGGCTCCCCGCTGGGCGCCACAGCCTCTGAGTCTCCGGCAGCTGGATTTCCGGCGCCATTGGCTCCATGTCCGAAATCGGCACGGAGCTGCATAATTTATGGAAATACTTATTTAAATTTAATTTACGTAATTAGCAGGCCCGGGATTGAAGTCTCGGGATATTATTAAAGGGACATGGTGATTGTCCCTTTAAGGATCAATCTGCAGAGTAAGGATCACATGACTCAGAGAACCTTCTCCAACATTGCTGGTCATGCCTTCAGCTGCCAAGACCCTAAACTCTAGAATTTTCTTCCTCAACTTCCCTGCCAGATCTCTATTTTTCTTTGATAAGACATTCCTTAAAATCAATACCTTGAATAAACATTTGGCCTGTCTTAATATCTCCTTACATGGCTCTGTGCCAGATTTTGTTTGAAAATCTCCTGTGAAACACCCTGGATTATTTTACTACATTAGATGTGTGAGCTAAATATGAGTTGGTATTGCTGTTGAACATTCTTCCTTTCGTGTTGAAGTCGGTTAGCACTCAGCACCGACCAGTCTGCAACCTTACTGGTCTGTATGGCTCACTCAATAAATGACTGCCATTCAGAGGGCTGAAAGGAAATGTCAAAGAACATTTTAGAGAAGCGAGAGCAACATGTCAATTTGATCTTTTGGCGGCACAGTGGTTAGTACTGCTGTCTCACAGCGCCAGGGACCAATTCCGACCTCGGGTCACTGTCTGTGTGGAGTTTGCACATTCTCCCCATGTCTGCATGGGTTTCCTCCGGGTGCTCCGATTTCCTCCCACTCTCCAAAGTTAGGTTGATTGGCCACGCTAAATTGCCCTTAGTGTTGGGGGACTAGCTAGAGTAAATACATGAGGTTATGGGGGTGGGTCTGGGTGGGATTGTGATTGGTGCAGACTCGATGGGCCAAATGGCCTCCTTCTGCACTGTATGATTATTAAAGTATTTTCTGAAGTTAACAATCTGTGAAATACTGTCATAGTAAAGTTCTATTGTAAGAATATAGAACATAACATTATATTCCTTTGCTTTATTTGCACTCTGTATTACATTACAGTAATACACAGCATGGAAATATATATTGGAGGAATCTATCTAGCATGGACAATAAAATCACAATCTTGATACATTTATTGCATTTTCATTTTAAGCGCATAAATACTCTCATTTGTGGTCTTTCAAAATTCAGTTTTAGGAGTATCCAGCATTACTCAAACTCTCACAATGGATAATTATGGGGTCAGTTGGCTAAATATGCATCTTTCAACATGACATTTATTCACCACATCCATTAAAATCTTCAATATGCAAAATAAAACTGAACTCTTAATACCTTACTTAAAGTTAAGAAGGAAATCACTTTGATAGGATTGTACTATAGACCCCCAAATAGCAGGAAATTGAGCAGCAAATATGTAAGGTGATTACAGAAAAATAAGGTGGTAATAGTATGGGATTTTAACTTTCCCAACATTGACTGGGACAGCCATAGTATTAGAGGCTTGGATGGAGAGAAATTTGTTGAGTGTATTCAGGAGGAATTTCTCATTCAGTATTTGGATGGTTCAACCAGAGAGGGACCTCCTCTTGGGAAATAGGGAAGGGCAGGCGACAGAAGTGTTAGTGCGGGATCACATTGGGACCAGTGACAATAATTCCATTAGTTTTAAGATAGCTATGGAGAACGATAGGTCTGGCCCAAAAGTTAAAATTCTAAATTCTAAATTGGAGCTTTCAAAAGTTAATTGGGGGAGTCTGTTGGCAGGCAAAGGGACATCTGGTAAGTGGGAGACTTTCAAAAGTGTGTTAACCAGGGTTCAGAGTAAGCACATTCCTCTTAGAGTGAAGGGCAAGGCTGGTAGAAGTAGGGAACCCTGGATGACTCAGGATATTGAGGCCCTGTGGATCCCTTGAAGAGCATAGAGGGTGTAGAAGTAGAGTTAAGACAGAAATCAGGAGGACAAAAAGGAGACACGAGATTGCTTTGGCAAATAAGGCAAAGGAGAATCCAAAGAGATTCTACAAATACATAAAAGGCAAAAGAGTAACGAGGGAGAGAGTAAGGCCTCTTAAGAATCAACAAGTTCATCTATGATGGATTCACAAGAGATGGGTGAGATCCTAAATGAATATTTCTCATCAGTATTTACTCTTGAGAAAGGCAAAGATGTTAGGGAACTTGGGGAAATAAATAGTGATGTCTTGAGGAGTGTACATATAACAGAGAAGGAGGTGCTGGAAGTCTTGAAGTACATCAAGGTAGATAAATTCCCAAGACCTGATGAAGCATATCCTAGGACATTCTGGGAGGCTACGGAGGAAATTGCGAGTCCCCTAGCAGAGATATTTGAATCATCGATAGTCACAGGTGAGGTGCCTGAGGATTGGAGGGTAGCAAATGTTGTGCCTTTGTTTAAAAAGGGCTGCAGGGAAAAGCCTGGGAACTACAAGCCGGTGAGCCTCACATCTATAGTGGGTAAGTTGTTGGAAGGTATTCCAAAAGATAGGATCTACAGGCATTTAGAGAGGCAAGGACTGATTAGGGACAGTCAGCATGGCTTTGTGAGTGAAAATCATGTCTCACAAATTTGATCGAGTTTTTTGAAGGGGTAACCAAGAAGATAGATGAGGACAGTGCAGTTGATGTTGCCTACATGGACTTTAGCAAGGCCTTTGACAAGGTACCGCATGGTAGGTTATTGCATAAGATTAAATCTCACGGGATCCAGGGTCAGGTAGCCAAATTGATACAAAACTGGCTTGATGACAGAAGACAGAGGGTGGTTGTAGAAGGTTGTTTTTCAAACTGGAGGCCTGTGACCAGCGGTGTGGCTCAGGGATCAGTGTGGGTCCACTGTTGCTTGTCATTTGTATTAATGATTTGGATGAGAATTTCGGAGGCATGGTTAGTAAGCTTGCAGATGACACTAGGATTGGTGGCATCGTGGACAGTGAAGAATGTTATCTCAGATTGCAACGGGATCTTGATCAATTGGGCCAGTGGGCTGACAAATGGCAGATGGAGTTTAATTTAAATAAGTGCAAGGTGATGCATTTTGGTAGATCAAACCAGGGCAGGACTTACTCAGTTAATGGTAGGGCGTTGGGGAGAGTTATAGAACAAAGAGATCTCGAGGTACATGTTCATTGAAATTGGTGTCACAGGTGGGCAGGTGGTGAAGAAGGCATTCAGCATGCTTGGTTTCATTGGTCAGAACATGGGACGTCTTGTTAAAGTTGTACAAGACATTGGTAAGGCCACACTTGGAATACTGTGTACAGTTCTGGTTACCCTATTATAGAAAGGATATTATTAAACTAGAAAGAGTGCGGAAAAGATTTACTAGGATGCTACCGGGACTTGATGGTTTGAGTTATAAGGAGAGGCTGGATAGACTGGGACTTTTTTCTCTGGAGCGTAGAAGGCTGAGGGGTGATCTTATAGAGGTCTATAAAACAATGAGGGGCATAGATCAGCTCGATAGGCAATATCTTTTCCCAAAGGTAGGGGAGAGTAAAACTAGAGGGCATAGGTTTAAGGTGAGAGGGGAGAGATACAAAAGGGTCCAGAGGGGCATTTTTTTCCACACAGAGGGTGGTGAGTGTCTGGAACAAGCTGCCAGAGGTAGTAGTAGTGGGGGGTCCAATTTTGTCTTTGAAAAAGCGTTTCGACAGTTACCTGAGTAAGATGGCTATCGAGGGGTATGGGCCAAATGCGGGCAATTGGGACTAGCTTAGTCGATGAAAATAAAAGGGCGGCATGGACATGTTGGGCCGAAGGGCCTGTTTCCATGCTGTAAACCTTTATGACTCTAAGTTACTTTTTGCACATCATGGCAGGAGCTCTTCCAATTGACAGCCTAAGTTATTTATTTTCAGATATTACGTACAGAAATATGATGGATCAATATTGTTGCGTGGGCTGTGATGTTTTATTTGATGTTTAGAATGGATAGCAGCAACATTCATTTATGGTGACAGACATTATTCTCAGAATGTGGTTGGCAGTAGTAAGGTTGCAATTATTACCCATTGCTGATTGGCTGAAAAAGACAAAACTGGGGTAGGGTTGAAAGTTCCTTTTGCTGAAGGACATTAGTGGACCAGTTGGGTTTTAATGACATTCAGGCAGCTTTCATGATTGTTTCTGGCATCAGACCACGAATTAATGGAATCATTTAATTCAAGTTTACAACCTTCAATTATAGGATTGAAACTACAACTTCTTGGTTGATATCCCAGTACAATTAAATGATGTATGGTGACAGAAAAATAATAAGAACTGATTATTAGTATTGCAGCATCTCAATATAATGGGCAGACAAAATGCTGAATTGCAAGAAAAAGCCAATTGATTTATGAACATTCTTCAGAGAAGGGACCCAGCACACACATCCACCTCTGTGATTGACTCGAATGCCTTCAGGGCAACAATGGGTGGGTAATATATACTGCCTCACCAGTATTACGTACAAACCATAAATAAATAATTGAAAACGGATAGTAACCCAGAGAACGAGAAGCAAGTAGAACATGGTATGTATGGTTATGTTGCTCACTAGATCAATCCTGACAATTCTGTTAAGGCATAAACCATAAACAGAATAATTCTGCATCTCTTATTGTCAAATTATATGGAAACAAAATATATCCTCATGGCTAATACTTAAAATTTTAAAACTAGACAATGACTTTTTAAAAATGGATGAAGCTGTGTGTCTGCAACTTTCGAACTATAGGAGCTAATCTGGCAGCATCAGGGAAATTCACACCTTGTTTGCGCTGAAGATTTGCGAATGACCCTGGGCTGCAGAGACCAAATTCAAAGGGAAATGTACAAAGTTCTTAATGGCTGGAATATTAATAATCTCAGGAACCCAGAGGGATATACACCCTTTGTCAAAGCCAAAGTGGTGAGGTGGGAGTCATGTGACACGACCCTCTTATAGCTAGTGGAGCCTGTAATATTGTCTTGTACGGCTGCAAAGATCAGTCTGCCATCTTTCCACCTACCAAGCAGCAGCACAGAAAAGGGATTCTATCCAGGCTTGAATGCCTGGCCCCATCTGCACTGTTTCTACAGGAACTACTAAATTTCTGTACTATCGCCTACAGCCCCAAAATTTGGTCCACCCAGTTCACATCCATGCCTTCATCCAGTTTACATCCCTGTTTTAAAAAAATATTTTCTTCAATTAACATAGAAGCATAGAAGATAGAAGCAGGAGGAGGTCATTCAGCCCTTTAAGCCTGCTCCACCATTTATCACGATCATGGCTGATCGTCCAACTCAATAGCCTAATCCTGCTTTCTCCCCATAACCTTTGATCCCATCACCCCAAGTGCTATATCTAGCCGCCTCCTGGATACATTCAATGTTTGGCATCAACTACTTCCTGGGGTAATGAATTCCACAGGCTCACCATTCTTTGGGTGAAGAAAGGTCTCCTCATCTCTGTCCAAAATGGTCTACCCTGTATCCTCAGACTGTGACCCCTGGTTCTGGACACCCCCACCATTGGGAACATCCTTCCTGCATCCACCCTGTCTAGTCCTGTTAGAATTTTATAAATCTCTATGAGATCCCCTCTCATTTATCTTAATTGGATTCTTTCCACATCTGAGTACAGAGGCATATAGGAAAGTTAATTAATCTGCAATGCACCAAATTCTCAATGCGGTTTTCCTCCATTTATTTTATCTCACCTTGCACCACACTTGGTAGAATACTGATTGAGAATACAAGGAATATTTTTTCTGTGCTTGCATTCAACATATTGATCTCTGTTTCAATCTGTTTTAACTGGTCAGCTTTTGATGCTATTAACTAACGCTGCTGCCAATGGATACATCTTAATCATGTAATACTATTGATGTCATAGCATCAAGTGCATTAAAACTGCCACAGATTACTGGGCCAGAAATGAAGTAAATAGTTAAGTTAGTGGCAAAACCTGTGAATAAGTTAATCAACATGGAACATAGTGGATCTTGTATGTTGATGAGTGTAGATAACCGCTAGAGAGCAACATTCGTGCAACGGAAGAAAAACCTTAAATGAATCAGATGAACACAATTAACAAAACGTAATTCCTCTTAAAAAAACTAACAACAGAAGCAGCTGATTTGCACTTCAGAAATACAGCAGGCACTGCTGATTCTCCTAGTGGAAACATAGCTGGCATGTGCCAATGTTGCTGTCCTTCAAATAGGAATCAGACTAATAGTATGAGTCACGTCTGACAGGGAAATAGTGCTGTTAGAAGTGAAAGGCACATCACATGCACGCCACCAATTTCCAGCAATGCCACATGCTACCAGCAAAATCACTTCTTTGTACCATAACCTGACTTCTTCCAAGATTGAGTACAGTTCATTAATTGCATTATGTGACTTTATGTTGGGAGTGGGAGAAATGGATGCCATCAGTGCTTTATGAGTACCCATTTAATTTAAAACAGCCTTTGAAGCTCAGATCAAGCTGCTGAAATGGAGTTTGTTAATGACTGCGTCCTTCCTTCCCCCAAATAAACTGTGCTGGCCTAAAGCTGGCCACAAAACAAGAAGTTTTCAGGTTCTCTGCCTGAGCAGCATATTGCAGCACCCCTTCCCACCGCACTCAAAGTACATGACCTGTCCATCTCCTTATCTCTCTCTCCTCAGCAAAGTTTTTTTTAAAAAACAGAATAATGAAGAATAAAAAAGTGGAAAGTAATAATAAAAATAATTTTTTAAATTAGGAAATAGAACTGAAGAATAGAAGATCAGAAGGAAGAAAGGTTAAAGAACTTTAACAGCGAAACAAAAAGATAAATCTAGCAAATTAAAGCACTTATTTAGAGTCATAGAGATATACAGCACAGAAACAGACTCTTCGGCCCAACATGTCCATGCCGACCAGATTTTCTAAACTGAACTAGCTCCATTTGCTTATAGAAATTGCACAAAGTGAGTTTGACTTAATTATTATGATCTTTATGATGGTTTGTGACATGACATTTTTACCATGATGAATGCATAAAAATAGAGCTCAAGACACAAAGGTTTGCTAACCGCTATCTACATGGCCAACATCATGTGAAGGAAGAACAAAGCTTCAAGGCAATTCAAAGGCTGGATCAGCAGATACCTGAGTGAACAGATATAAAGCAACTGATGCTTTATGGTTGGTACATTTGTTAAGGAATATGCAGCCAATAAAGGCTTCCTTACACTACAAATGGATAGCAATAATTTTATGAAACAAAGTCATTGAAGTTGGTTGAACAAGAATTAATGGGGCTTAGCCTTTGTCCTGATCAATTATTAATTAAAAACAACAAAAGGGAGTTAAGGGTGGTTTTATTTGCTACTGATGCATTCCACAAAAAACAAATGTTCTGGTGTGAATACTTTCACTCGTCTACTTGGCTGTTACGTTTACATTGACCAAAAGAAGAACGTATCAATCATACGCAAGGATTGGTGAAACAATAGTGTGGGTTCTTTATCTGACGATAAGACTATATACAGTTAGATTTACTGAGGCTAGAATTCTCCAGCCATTCACTCCAGCGGGATTCTCTGGTCCTGCTGGCAACACACCCCATGTCATGAGTTTCCCGATGGCATGAGGAGGCTTCAATTGGAATTCCTATTGCAAGCGAACGATATGCCACCTCCCGCCACCATGGAAAATGCTGAGGGGAGGCCAGAGAATCTCGCCCTGAGTGAATGGGAGGCAAACCTCTGACCTCGACCACTACTGTTTGCCGACTGACTACAAGTCATGGGTTTAATACATCATATCCTGTCTCGAGATGGCAATGATTAATAGTAGTTTAAGATACCCACCCTTACATGAAGTTTTGAGATACATTGCAGAGGAACTGAAAGCTGAAGACTGCAGAATTACGTCTATTTTCCACCAAAGTCCTTTGGATGGCAGATCTCTTTGTATTGCCAAATTACCAACAGTATCCAATCTTTCAACAGTGGCAAAATAAAACTGCTTAATTAATATTGGATTCCACACAACATTTATTTTGTGGGTGTCACTAGCAAGATTGGTATTGATTGCCAACCCTAATTGCCATTGATGGGCTTTGAACTGGTGAAGTCCATGTGATAATGGTACTCCCGCAATGCTTTTAGATAAAAAAATTCCATGATTTTCATCCAGCAAAAAATGAAGACTGATATATGTCCAGCCAGAACAGCACATGATTTGGAGGTGCTTGGCATTCCAATGCACATGCAGCTCTACCTTCTCGATAGTGGAGGTCACAGGTTTGGGAGTTGCTGCTATAGGAATCTTCATGAGTTGTTACAATGCATCCTGTCGTATGCACTGAAGCCACGATATGCCAGTGAGGAGGATGTGAATATTTAAGCTTGGAAATTAAGTGCTGACTAAACAGATTGTTTTTTTTCCTGGATGGTGTCAGGCTGCTTGAACACTATTAAAGGTGCACTCATCCAGAATGCACCTTCAACTCCTAGAACTTTGATGGTGGGGAATTCAGTGAAGAAAATGCCATTGAATATCAAGGGAGATTATTTGATTCTCTCTTTTTGGAAATGGTCATTACCTGGCACCTAGGCCTTGCTGCATGATGACACAGACTACTTCATTATCTGAGGAGTCACAAATTAAATTGAACATCAGTAAATCATCAGCAATAATCAATAAATATCCCCACTCCTGGCATTGTGATGAAAGAAAGTTCATTGTTGAAACAGCTAAAGATTGTTGGGCATAGGATACTACACTGAAAGCCTCCTGGAATGATGTCCTACGGCTGAGATGAATAGCTTCCAACAAGCACAATTAGCCAGTGGAAATTATGCGGTCCAAGGCTTCCAAGAAATGGAAATTAGTTTGGAGGTTGGATGTGATGCGTAATCACAATTATACTGAACTTAAAAGTGATGTAATCTTATGCTTATGATCTATGCTTACGATTTTAATGCACACAAACTCATTCACTTCCCTCTACCAAAGTATTGGGCACTTCTGGTTTTCTATGCCAGTGGAACTGAAAATAATTTCCCAACTGCAGTACAATGAATGATTTAAAGTGAAAGGTAAAGTCGCCATAGTCCCAGATGACCACAGGCTGCTCTCCTCTTTGAGAAGGAGAGCTGACTGGTGGTAATTTAAACTGAGGATCACCACTCCTCAGGCAAGGGGCAAGGTTGAGAAGGCTGGCCTTTATGAATAACTCCTGCCGGTAGCAGAATTTGAACCAGCTCTATTGATGTCACTCTGCATCATAAACTAGCTGACCAACCAACTGAGCTAACTGGCTCCTGGGCAATGATCATTAGGAATTGCTTTTCAAAAAAACCTTGGTTATTCTTATTCAATAATAATTGTAAAAGCTGAAATTTTCTGTAAAGTAACTGCAAATGAGCATTCAAGATTATTAGCAAGTCAGAAAGCGCAGTGTTATAGTACAGGAATGTTGCTGAAGTGAGTCTATTGAACATTTTTAAAAATTCATTTGTGGCACATGGACGTCACTGGCTGAGCAGCATTTATTGCCTATCCCTAGTTGCCCTTCAACTGAGTGGCTTCTTCGGCCATTTCAGAGGGCAGTTGAGAATCAAAGACGCATTGCTGTGGCTCTAGAGTCACATGTAGGCCAGACCAGAGAAGGACAGCAGATTTGCTTCTCCAAAGAACATTAGTGAACTGTATGGGTTTTTCCAACAATCAACAATGGTTTCATGGTCATCAGTAGATTCGAATTCCAATTTTTTTTTATTGAATTCAAATTTCACAATCTGACAACCCTGCCTCAAATGGGCTGCCTTCTTCTCAAAATTAAACATTCATGAACTTATGAACAACATGTCAGTATGCAATTCAGTAAACATTGTTCAAGTTTTGATTAAGAATATTATTCAGCAGCAATAATTAGCTGTGGAGATTATACATACTGTGATTTCAGATCTGAGAGGAAATATTGGTTATGATGAACTTTAGAAAATGGAGTCTTGATGCTAAGAGTATTTAAGAAGCCAGAATGCATATTAAATACTCAAGATGACAAAATTGATGATATCAATAAAAATGAGCCATTAAGATCTATTAAGACCATTAAACATTAATGAGGAGTGGGTTCTGAAAGCTGTCCAATAGGATTTTAATATA
This sequence comes from Mustelus asterias, assembly GCF_964213995.1. Lineage (NCBI taxonomy): Eukaryota > Metazoa > Chordata > Chondrichthyes > Carcharhiniformes > Triakidae > Mustelus > Mustelus asterias. The sequence goes on from NC_135805.1 coordinate 72,611,998, forward strand.
ATTCTTAAACCACACCAAGATTTTGCTGTCACAGTTTACAAGTTTCCCATTGCCACATTTGGATTTCTGGATAGAAACATAGAAAATAGAAGCAGAAGTAGGCCTTTTGGCCCTACGAGCCTGCTCCACCATTCATTTTGATCATGGCTGATCATCAAATTCAATATCCTGACGCCGTTTTCCTCCCATATCCCTTGATCCCTTTAGCCCCAAGAATAGAAACATGGATTGATGGTGTATTATTACCATCAAAAGGACCAGTCCCCCACTGAGCCAAAAAGCCAACAGCAGCTTGGTGACTGTTGTGATGTAATGGCCATGGCCTCATGCCATCTGTGGATGGGTTCCTTCTCCACAATGATGACCTGACAGCTGTGACCATGAAGGATCTTGAATGTGTCCTAGTGCTGCAGGGAGAGAGTCTTCATAGTCTCCTGCCTGACTCAGCAACACCCAATCCCCTGGTGGAGCAATTAACTGGACACAAGTGCAGGAGTCCTATTTGGTCTTCTGCTCCCCCACTCTGCCCACAGTTCATAACTGAACAGGAATCCCTGAGGCAGCTCCTTAACTGGCCACCAATTTCTTAACGAGATAAAATTTTACATTCAGTTTGTGGGTGAGGAAATTGGGTCTGGGACTTGTGTCTTAAACTTAAATAAGAAAATTACAAAGACATGAAGACAATGTTGGCTAAAGTTGACTGGAAAAATAGATTAGAAAGTAAAATTGTGGGTTAGCAGTGGCAGACATTTAAGGAGATATTTAAGGAGATATTTCATAAATTTCAATAAAGATATATTCCATTGAGAAAGAAAGATCCTACAGGAAGAACAAATTATTCGTGGTTAACGAAGGAAGTTAAGGATGTTATCAAATTGAAAGAAAAGTTGTGCAATGCCAAAACCGTGAGCGGCACACCAGAAGATTGGTAATGTTTTAGTAACAAAGCGGATGCATAAAAACAAGAGGGAGAGATTACAATATGAGAGTGAAAGAGCAAGAAATATAAAAACAGATGGTAAGCGATTCTGCAAGTACATAAAGGGAAGAGAGTGGCTAAAGTAAACATTCGATGAGACTGCAGAATTAATAATGGGATAAAAGGAAATGAGAGAGATTTTGAACAAATATTTTGTATCTTTCTTCATGGTAGGAGACACTAAAAGCATCCAATAATTTGGAATATTGAGGGGCAGGAAGAAAGGGTGGAAGTTAAAATAATTAGTATTGCAAGAGAAGAAGTGCTAGGCAAACTAGGCTAGAAGATGACGAGTCCCCTGCTGGTGAAAGGTAGTGAATGATGAAATAGGCTGCAAGGGTTCGATAGCCTACTCCTGCTCTTATTATCTTCTTAATTGAATGAATTAACTTCCAAACTAGCAGATATTACTATGGCCAAAATACTGCAGCATTTCGGCCTGTACAGTGCTTGAACATGAAACAGATCATTTATTTAAATACTCCAACAGATGACATATGGGCCCAGATTTTAGTCTTACTACAGAGTTGCTTTCCAGCAGAAACAGGTTAGCAATTGGACTAAACTGCAGTAAGTTCCATAGCACTAACAATCCATTCAATGTCCACTGGCCACCATTTAGGCAGCCACGCACTCCCAGAGGAAATAGCCAAGGGCCTCATTAGGGAAATTAGGATAATATTATGTAGGTAGGCCACTGTTTAAAAAAGGAGGTAGACAAAAGACAGGTAACTATAGGCCAGTTCGCTTAACTTCTGTAGCAGGGAAAATGCTTGAACCTATTATCAAGGAAGAAATAGCGAGACATATGGATATAAATTATCCCATTGGTAAGACGCAGCATGGGTTCATGAAGGGCAGGTAATGTTTGACTAACTTGGTGGAATTCTTTGAGAACATTACATGTGCAGAGAACAATGGGGAACCTGTGGATGTGGTGTATCTGGATTTCCAGAAGGCATTTGACAAGGTGCCACACCAAAGACTGCTACATAAGATAAAGATGCACAGTGTTACGGGTAATGTATTAGCATGGATAGAGGATTGGTTAACTAACAGAAAGCAAAGAGTGGGGGTAAATGGGTGCTTTTCTGGTTGGCAATCAGTGACTAGTGGTGTGCCTCAGGGATCAGTGTTGGGACCGCAATTGTTTACGATTTACATAGATGATTTGGAGTTGGGAACCAAGTGTAGTGTGTCAACATTCGCAGATGACACTAAGATGGGTGGAAGAACAAAGTGTGCAGAGGACATTGAAAGTCTGCAAATGGATATAGATAATCTAAGTGAGTGGGTGAGGGTCTGGCAGATGGAGAACAATGTTGATAAATGTGAGGTCATCCATTTTGGTAGGAATAACAGAAAAATGGACTATTATTTAAATGGTAAAAAATCGCAGCATGCTGCTGTGCAGAGGGACCTGGGTGTCCTTGTGCAAGAATCTCAAGGAGTTGGTTTGCAGGTGCAGCAGGTAATTAAGAAAGCAAATGGAATTTTGTTCTTCATTGCTTGAGGGATGGAGTTTAAAAACAGTGAGATTATGTTGCAGCTATATAAGGTGCTGGTGAGGCCTCACCTGGAGTACTGTGTACAGTTTTGGTCTCCTTACTTGAGAAAGGATATACTGGCACTGAAGGGGGTGCAGAGGAGATTCACTCGGTTGATTCCGGAGTTGAGAGGGTTGGCTTATGAGGAGAGACTGAGTAGACTGGGGCTATACTCGTTGGAATTCAGAAGAAGAAGGGGAGATCTTATAGAAACATATAAGATTATGAAGGGAATAGATAAGATAGAAGCAGGGAAATTGTTTCCACTGGCGGGTGAAACTAGAACTAGGGGGCATAGCCTCAAAATAAGGGGAAGTTGATTTAGGACTGAGTTGAGGAGGAACTTCTTCACACAAAGGGTTGTGAATCTGTGGAATTCCCTGCACAGTGAAGCAGTTGAGGCTACCTCATTGAATGTTTTTAAGGCAAGGATAGATAAATTTTTGAACAGTAAAGGAATTAAGGGTTATGGTGAGCGGGCGGGTAAGTGGAGCTGAGTCCACAAAAAGATCAGCCATGATCTTATTGAATGGCGGAGCAGGCTCGAGGGGCCAGATGGCCTACTCCTAGTTCTTATGTTCTTATGTTAATACAAACATGACAACCTGAAACAAAAGCCTATCTGCTCTCCTTTGAATACTGACATGGGATTTTAAGTCCACATAAGAAAGGTTATTTGGGTTCCACTTTAACATTTTACCTGAGCAAGGGCTCTGGCAATTCCAGTTGGAGTGGGAATTGAACCTCCAACCTTCCCTACCTCTGAGCCAACGCTAAAAATTACTTCCCAATTTAAGTTCTGCCTATGATTGAAAACAGTTACGTTTTTCGAACAGGAAAATCTTTAAAAACCTATGACTCAATTTTGGTAAACTTTAACGAGGCGCTTGGACAGTAAACCAGCACATGGCACTGGAGAAATGGCCATAAACCAGGGATTGCTTTAAGTATATCCGACAAGAATGAAGATGAAATTAGTTGGTAGTTTTTGGTTTTGAACTTTCCCTACTGCTTGTTGATTATACACCAACACTTATTTAATAAACTCTGTAATTGTACACCTCCCATATCACCCTTTAACCAAGTGATGTAACTCCATGCCCGGCTGTTTCCAATTGGCAAACTGCCTTAAATTCATAGATAGCTCACCCAAGAAATGTAAATGAGGTCCAAGATCAAGGGCCTCATGATGATGTGGGTGTAATCTTTCCATCAACTACCTATGTAATCTACATTGATGACAACAATTCATTCAAAAGTCTTACCAGCAAATTGCCAGAAAAACAAAGTTGAACCATTTTCTCATGCATTACAAGAGAAAGAATTGTATTCACTTATTGTCGAAAATACTTGTTTGAAGTGTAGTCACGGATCGTATATTGAAAAACATGGGCAGTCATTTTGAAGGACACCAGAGACAAAGCTCCTCTATTCTTTGAACAGTGATATGGATGAGCTGATTTTAAGTGCCCCCCAGTGGACCTGTTTCTTTCAGGGAGTGGGGGGACTCATAAAATGAGGTTGGCACCTACCAGCTCTCTCCCTTAAACCCACCTTCTCTTCAATCCCTCAACCTAACCTAGACTTACCTCCTCTGGGGATCCAATGGCTTGGGGTCCTCTCCTTACCAGCAGCCCCAGACACCTTCCTGGCGCCAGGGGGATTGTTGGCCTATCAGACTGGATGGCATGCTGCACGCCAACATGGTTTCCAGGGGGCTTTTCCCCCTGAATTATTTAGCCTGGGATTTTTACACCTGTGTAAGGAGGTTAAGTCCTGAGAAACAACAGCTCTGACAATGAAGTTAGAGTGCAAATGGGATCTATGGCATTCTGAGTCGCAGGTGACAGTGCTACCTCGGAACCCAATCGTTTCTGTTTATTGGTCACATTTGAAAATAGTCACACTTTTTAAATGAACAGAAAATGCTAAAAGAAAACTATGTTTCAATTGTATTAAAATTAATTTGCACAGAACAGAATTTATCACTTCCAGAACATTAACTGAATTTTCTGACTTCACAACATGTTAACATAATCAGCATAGTGCTTTAGAGGAGGAGTACCAGCTGCTTCAGGGCTGAGGTGTCACTCCAAGTGCCCCAGGCAGTAACTATTTGGCATATTGTTGGCTACCAAACCGTTCTATCTCTGATGTGCTTAAAACCATAAGTTGAGTTCCACAATAAGGGCAGTGATTCCACAAATATGCTCTAAGAGGTAACTACATTTTTGATAAACTTGCAGCAGTGTCAATTATTTTTATCCAAAATATGAATTAAGTTGTTAAATTTAGGAGCGGGGTGTCTTATATTCGTCAGGCAGACATCCCTCTCCAGTGGCCCTGCAACTATGACAAGTATGCTGCAATATTAACAACTTCACTGAGGCAGAGGGAATCAGCAAAGGATGTCAGGCAAATCAGGCTGCCTGAGCCACGTGCTCAACCCTCTTACCTGAACCTGCACCTGAGCATTTGCAGAAACAGGTAGTAAACCTTACTTTGGCAGATGCTGTTGGTGGAGTCTCCTGTGCCTAATGCATCAGCAAATCTCATGGTTGCACTGATGAGAGTGCCAGCTTAGTCTTTATGCTGGAAGATTCTTCAGAAGCCTTCCATTCACATTGTGTCATATTTGGTATTCCAAGGAAGAAATCACCACGATAATCAGCAGCATTGTTGCTTGCTTAGTTACATCGGTCAAAATGCCATTTCTATGGGCTCTTGCAAACCCACCTGAGGAATGACTGTTGTCAAGGTTTTGCCTAGCAGCAAAAGTATCAAGAATTTAAAATGGCCTGAAAGTAGAAATCTGCCGAGCAACATTAACAAATTCTGCCCAGCATTTCGAGGAGCAGGCAAGGCTTTTGTAGTGATCAGGGCATTCCAACAGCATGAGAGCATCTAAAGATGACCAGGTGCAAATTGCTCTAGGGGCAGAAACAGATTATTTAGATGGTGTTGTAGAAATGTGAAGTTCCCCAAGCAGAAACATTTTACATAAATGTCTGGGTGACTCAGGGCTATAAAAATGCTAAGCTCCACCAAAGGAAATAATTTGAGATATGTCGAGAGCCAACTCTCAAGTTTGAAATAACAAAAGAGGAAACAGTATAACTGTTCCCCCCCCCCCCCCCCCCACCCCCCTCCCCCCTCCAATTCCCTCAGAAACAGACAGATCAGTCCACAACTCACAGCCAGAAGCCAGCCCATAGCTCACAGCCAGGAGGTTAGGATCCATTTCACAGCCAAGTGTAATGTACCATCTTTTACTTTTCTGAGATGCTATAGAGCCGCATCTAGGTCTTAGAGCCAAGGCATTGTAAAGGCAGTTTAAATATCTTCACTGGACTTGGAAAAGCCATTTCCCAGACTTGATCACCAGCCCTGTATTGTGTGGTAAGTTAAAGTTGGACTTGACTTATAGATTTACTTAATTTAGATATTGTTTGGGAAAGGGATGTCTTAATGAGTTCAGGGATCAAAGATATATTTTGGAAAAAGGGGTAATTTCTATATAAATTGTGTGTGTGTTTAGTTATTCATGTACTTAAGTGCCATAGTAGTCCATTTCATTGTGCATTTTCTTTTCTTTTAACTTAATAAAGATTCTTTAACAATTGTTCATATGACAACTGGACTGAATCATAGAATCCCTACAGTAGAGGGGGAGGCCAGTCATGCCATTGAGCCTGCACCAACAACAATCTCATCCTATCCCCATAACCCCAAATATTTACCCGAGCTAGTCTCCCTGACACTGAGGGTCAATTTAGCATGGCCAACCAACCTAACCCGCACACCTTTGGATTGTGGGAGGATACCGGAGCACCCGGAGGAAACCCGCGCAGACACGGGGAGAATGTGCAAACTCCACACGAACAGTGACCCAAGCTGGGAACCGAACCCAGGTCCCTGGCACTGTGAGGCAGCAGTGCTAACCACTGTGCCACCGTGCCGCCCTAGTTCCTCATTGGGGCTTTACATGACTCTTCACAATATTCCAAAAAATTATATACCACCACAAACCAGTGTTTCAAGTTGGGAAGCCTTCGCAGGTAACATCAGCGTGGTTCGTGACACTTTGCTAACTAAATACTGAGCATCTAGATCAGCAATGGGGAACATTGCAAGATTTGCATCTGCCACTAAAATGCCAGCAGCTACCACTCAACAGAGTTTGCAGATGTTCTGGGGTAGTACTATGGCCTGAAGCTTTACGGCACCTTTATGTAGACATGCTGCAGTTTATACTTATGGGATAGCACTGTAGTGTTGTACAGAGCAAAACCTTCCTCCTAAGCATCTCAAGCAACACAAACTTATATATGCAAGTCCTGTATTTACTAAAATAAATTAGTTATCTATTATGCATCACATTCATTTAAATGATCATCACATGTTTCATTTTCCCAGTATGGCAAAACTAAAAGAGAATGAACAACTCAGGAAGAAAACGAAACTACTTAGCATTGCCAATTTGGCAATACCTGTATTTAGAAAGATGTAATAGGAAAAACAGATGCTCAAATGGTATTCCATAGGACCACAGAACCATAGAACATTACAGCACAGAAACAGGCCTTTTGGCCTTTCTTGGCTGTGCCAAACCATTTTTCTGCCTAGTCCCACTGACCTGCAGCTGGACCATATCCCTCCACACCCCTCTCATCCATGTACCTGTCCAAGTTTTTCTTAAATGTTAAAAGTGAGCCCGCATTCACCACTTCATCTGGCAGCTCATTCCTCACTCCCACCACTCTCTGTGTGAAGAAGCCCCCCCCTAATATTCCCTTTAAACTTTTCCCCCTTCACCCTTAACCCATGTCCTCTAGTTTTTTTCTCCCCTAGCCTCAGTGGAAAAAGCCTGCTTGCATTCACTGTATCTATACCCATCATAATTTTATACACCTCTATCAAATCTCCCCTCATTCTTCTACGCTCCACGGAATAAAGTCCTAACCTATTCAACCTTTCTCTGCAACTCAGTTTCTCAAGTCCCGGCAACATCCTTGTAAACCTTCTCTGCACTCTTTCAACCTTATTAATATCCATCCTGTAATTAGGTGACCAAAACTGCCCTGAATCAAATTAATAGAATGTGTTCTAAAATCATTCTTTTTATTTACTTTAACCACTTTCTCAATTGTTCTTTATATTGTGATATTGTTTTAATGTGTGTAGTATGGTGTTCTTATGAACATCTCATTGAATCTGTATATAGTTAAAATATATCACAGGGAGTAACTCACCCTCTAATAACATTCTCTTGTAACCATGTATATAATCCGCTGTTCATCAATAAAGACCTAAATATTTGTTACCATTCATTAATGTGTCATTGGTAAATTTAAAATATTCCTCAACTCTAGCTACCATTCTGTCACTGGAGAAGAGAGGACTACTTTGTAATGCTCGTGCAAGAATTCAACAATTAGTTTATTTACATTAACAGGAATAATTGTTATACATCTTATGCTTTAAATATGTGATACAAAAAAATGGCAAATCCTTCAGCCATTATTTTAAAAAGTCTTAGTAGGAAATACAATGACAGCTGAATAGAAATCACTGACAAATCATTACCTTCTACAGTCAATCTTGGAGAATGAATTAACAATAGGATTTTATCACATAGGTGGATAAAATCTCAAAACTCACTCACCTTCAACTTTAGTTGGTTTTGTTGCAGGCTTCACCTTTGCTGAAATGATGGAAATATTAATGTTAGATACGGCCATGTGGGTCACAATTCCACAAATACTTTAATTTCTATAGTGATAAATTGCAAATGTGTTTAACAAGGGACTCGATGTTCCCTTCAGGTATCCCTGAAAATAATATCTGCATGAGTGCCAGTTATTTTCAAAATTTGCAGCATGGAGAATCTTACATAGCTCCAACCAGGAGAGCCTGTACACTGCAATGCTCCTTCCATAGATATTGACACTCCTGGGGGCCCTCTGATCCTAATATCAACTTGCCATTAAAAAAAAACTTTTCTTCCAGAGGTTTTTAAAAAAACTATATAGCAAAATGAATGTTCGGTTAATTGGTATATCAACAAATTCTTTTTAAAAATCATTACCTTGCAGATCCCCAGGTGAGCAGAATCCAATTTTGGCAACACTTGATGTAAAGGGGGAGGAGTTGAAATCCTCAGAGATGTTTTATTTCAGCTCAAAAATGCACTGGGATGGTGACTTGCAATTCTGGTCCTGCCAGATATCCATCCCACTGTGGGCACACCTTGTACATTCACCAGAGGAGCAGCATTGGCAATCGCTAGTGCCAAAGCCAATGACAACAGTACTGTTATTTACTTTACAGAGGGGACTGTAGCATCAAAAAAAACATTATCAGACTACAGGTCGAGCATCCTTTATCTGAAGCCTTCATGACGAACGCGGTTTGGGATTTAGATAATTTTGGTTTTTGAATGTCACATAAAGCCCTAAGCTTTTAAATTAAATAGCCAGAACCTAAGCTAGCTACAGTCTAAAGTAAATAAAATGGCTGGAAAAGTAAGATTCACCACTGAATTAAAAACACAGGGTACCTGTAATAAATTCCCACTCTTGACACCATTTAAAAGTTGCTTGTAGGAGAGAGCTAATGTAAGGTAATGCTATTAATTTTAGAATCTGTAACATATGGTACAGGGGATTTTCACAGTAACTTCATTGCAGTGTGAATGTAAGCCTACCTGTGACTAATAAATAAACTTTAAAAAAAAACTTTATGTGGATTTAATTCTGCAACCACAGTTTAAAATAAATGGTTTCATTTGAATTTCTGTTGAACAATTAGCAATCAAGGTAATTGGGGAACAGGAAAGCAAGTTGCTCGTGAGAAACTATGCTTGATGAAGTTATGACTTTAATAGTGCCGCTGAATTCAAGGAGCTCTCTGTTTTGAAGGAGTTCAACAATATGAACTTATGTTTTGTAGAATCATAGAATCCCTATGGTACAGAAGAGGCCATTTGCTCCATCGAGTCTGGATTGACTCTTTGACAGAGTATCTTACCAAAGTCTTCTTCGCCCGCCCTATCCTGTAACCCCACACATAGTTCTCCCCTTTGTACTCTATGATTGGTATGCTTTGTTTGTATAACACGCAAGAAACAATACTTCTCACTGTATACCAATACATGTGACAATAATAAATCAAATGTAATTTACCATGGCTAATCCATCTAACCTGCACACCTTGCGATACTAAGGGGCAATTTAGCATGGCCGATCCATGTAAGCTGCACATCCTTGGGTTGGGAAGAAACTGGAACATCCGGAAGAAACCCACGCAGACATATGGAGAACGTACAAATTGCACTTGGTCACCCAAGGCCAGAATTGAACACGGGTCCCTGGAACTATGAGGCAGCAGTGCTAATCACTGTGCCACCCCCATGTACTGCTTTAATTGCTCTGTACTTAGAAGGGAATCTTTATTTTCTGCTATCTGTGCGGCTTGGGATAAAAAAAACTTGACAAGAGAATGTGATTCTATTTATGGCTTGTTTGTATTGGGAAGAAATGTGTTATTTGTTTATGATGTTATGTAAATGCTGAGGAGGCCAGGGAAAAAATAACTTTTGTCTTTAGTCTCTATGTTACAGAGGTGGGCTGAGAGAAGATAATTTTCACCCTATAGCTAGTAGAAGAGGCAAACTTGGTCCAAAGGAATGGGGAATGAAAGACCAAGAGATAAAAGTTGAGAAACAGTGGTCTTTTTTGGCACAGTGCTACCATGGATTCTGGGGTATGACTTGGACACAGTTTAACATCACTTCAATGACACAGGGAGAGAGAGAGAGAGACACCAAACATTCTTAGGATCTTAAGAGATGACAAACTTCTATGTTAGAATGATGCAATCCATACAGAGCAGGAGGCCATTCAACCATTGAGTCTGCACCGACTCTCTGAAAGAACATCTTACCCAGGCTACTTAAAGGTCTCAATCCACCTGCACTGCAATTTTGCAGCCTATGGGGGAAGGTGGGTCAAGTCCAGCAGTTTTGACTGCAAGTGCTGCTTTCGGGCAATAAGTCGGGTAGCCCCTTTGCCATCAGGAGGCATCACCTCCATGGTTGTATCTCTCCCTAATTCCATCCCATAGCCTACTGAACCCCAACCCCCATCCTTTCTTGGGTGACCCACCCAAAGTTCAGACACTTCGGGGGTGATTCTCCCACAAAAGTTCTAAGTGTCATTCTCGGGCCAGCCCTGACCTGCCCCCCCCTCACACATCCCGGAGCACCCCGATCTCCAGCGCCGCCACCCCCCCCCCCCCCCCCCACGCCACAGGTGTGACGATCCCCCCGCAGCAGATCTCCCCCTCACAGGAGGCAAACCTCCCAGGCAGACACCCCCAACCTCAGGCAGATCCTCACTCGGCAGACCATTCCCACCATGAGAGGCAGACACCCCGGCAGACCACCACCCCCCCAGCCTGCCCTGATCGCTGGCCTCCCTCCAGCCCTGATCATTCCCAATGCAGAGTGGCAGCAGGAGCTCCCACCCCCACCGATTGCCCCTAAGCCCCACCCTCTAGGCCCCGCCCCCAGGCCCTACCCGATGCCTGGTGAATAGTGCCAGGGTGCCCATGCCCAGGGGACACCTCCCCCCACCGCCCGACCCCCTGGGGGGCTCTGATTGCCCCCTTCACTCCAGCGGGGTCTCACGCTAGTTCCCCAAATGTGGGGAGCTAGTCTGAAACCCAGAGTGAAATTGCACTGATGGGGTGGGAGATGCTAGCGGCCTGGAGACTTCAGTCTCGGGCCCGATAATGACATTTAAATTACATTAAAAAGAGATGAAAATAATTTACCAGCTGTTCCCACCGATTTCCAGCATGGTCCCGACTGCGGTGGATATCCAGCGCTCGGAGATGCGCGCGCGGTGAGAACGCATGCGTGAATACCACAAATCAACCCACAAGCAATTCTCCCGGTCCAGCCATGCTAAAAATTAGCACGTCGGGATGGGAGAATTGCCCCCAACATTGTTAGTCCCATCAGTGACCGCTACTCTTTCCTGGTATTGCTGAGACCACAGAGCTGTGAACCAATTAGCTTTCAGGGGCTAGGTTTCTTTCTTGATATGGGCGGAATTTCCATTTTGACCCAATTAAAGCTGCCCCAATGTAATATCGTCATGGGGTAGCTAGATTTCTGGTCAGCACCAACTTTTAGGTCAGGAGTGGGATTAGTTCTATTTATTGACCACAGCTCAGCCTTCAACGCCATTATTCCCATGAAACTCATCTCCAAACTCCATGGCCTGGGCCTCAGCTCCTCCCTGTGCGACTGGATCCTGAACTTCCTAACTCTCAGACCACAATCAGTAAGGATAGGCAACAACCACACCTCCGCGATCATCCTCAACACCGGTGCCCCGCAAGGCTGTGTTCTCAGCCCCCTACTATACTCTTCGTACACCTATGACAGTGGGCTTGATTTTACCATTTTGATTCTAAGTGCTGAATCTGGGCGCAATTCAGATCCGACTTGGAAAATTGCTTTCAGGCGCCCCCATACACACTTAGCTTGAAAAAAAAGTTGCGAGTCTGATTCACGCTGTGGGTGGGCCTTAGCGCGGCCGAAACGCTGCAGTTCTGATCAGAGCTCTGAACTGCGCAAATACAGTGAAAAAAATTTGAAAAACACGCCCCTGTCACATCGCTCTCAGGCTGCAAAAAGCAGATAAAGCGGCCGGGGAGCGAAAAGCGGGAGCGATGGCATCCCCCCCCCACATATCGCCCCACTCCCACAACATAATTGTCCCCCTTATCCACCCACCCCCCACTACCCAGACTGATCATGATCCCCAGCCCCCCTTCCCCCCCACCGATCGCCCGCAGAGTGGCAGCAGTCCCCCCTGTCCCTCACCAGAGATCCATCTGGCCCCCCTCCCGCCCCCCCCACCAGAGAATGATCGGACCGCCTTCCCCCCACCACCCACAGCAGAGAGCGATCGGGTCTCCGTCATCCCTTCCCCCACACCCCCACCAGAGAATGATCGGGCCGCCCTCCTTCCTCCCCTCCCCAGAGAGCAATCGGGCCTCCCTCCCCCCTTCGCCCTGCCCCCCCCCCCCCCGCCCCCGCAACCAGAGAATGATCGGGCCTCCCTCCTCCCACCAGAGTGTGATTGGGCCTCCCCCCCTCCTCCAGAAAATGAAGTGGCCCCCCTCCTACCCCCCATCAGAGATACATCTGACCCGCCTCCTCCTCCCTCCCCCCCATCAGAGAATGATCTGGCCCACCTCCCTCCACCTCCCCACCACCGATCTGAGTCAGAGAGCCATTGGAAACTCTGAACTTACCTCTTCAGAAGCTGGAGCGGCCGAAACAGACCTTTGCCGAGCATGTCTGTTTCGCGCCCAATTTGGGCGCGCGAACGCGATGATAAACGGGGAAATGCTGGTAAAGTTGGTCGGGCAGCCCATTAATTCAATTTAAATGCATGCAAATTTGTGCCCGTTTTGGGCACATAGAAAGCCACAGCACAAACAGGCCCTTCGGCCCACAAGTTGCGCCGATCACATCCCCACCTCTAGGCCTATCTATAGCCCTCAATCCCATTAAATCCCATGTACTCATCCAGAAGTCTCTTAAAAGACCCCAACGAGTTTGCCTCCACCACCACCGACGTCAGCCGATTCCACTCACCCACCACCCTCTGAGTGAAAAACTTACCCCTGACATCTCCTCTGTACCTACCCCCCAGCACCTTAAACCTGTGTCCTCTCGTAGCAACCATTTCAGCCCTTGGAAATAGCCTCTGAGAGTCTACCCTATCCAGACCTCTCAACATCTTGTAAACCTCTATCAGGTCACCTCTCATCCTTCGTCTCTCCAGGGAGAAGAGACCAAGCTCCCTCAACCTATCCTCATAAGGCATGCCCCCCAATCCAGGCAATATCCTTGTAAATCTCCTCTGCACCCTTTCAATGGCTTCAACATCTTTCCTGTAATGAGGTGACCAGAACTGCGCGCAGTACTCCAAGTGGGGTCTAACCAGGGTCCTATAAAGCTGCAGCATTATCTCCCGACTCCTAAACTCAATCCCTCGATTAATGAAGGCCAGTACGCCGTACGCCTTCTTGACCGCATCCTCCACCTGCGAGGCCGATTTAAGAGTCCTATGGACCCGGACCCCAAGGTCCTTCTGATCCTCTACACTGCTAAGAATGGTACCCTTCATATTATACTGCTGCTTCATCGGTTCAGATCACGTCCATTTTCGGGCCTTGGTAAAGTGGGCATCTGTGCGGACGGGGCGTGGATCGCTCTAATCACCTCACACCCGACTTTACCAAGTTTTCGCGCCCGTTTGGTAAAATCGGGCCCTGTGTGGCCAAATTCCCCTCCAATGTGATTTTCAAGGTTGCTGACAACACCACCGTAGTGGATCGGATCTCAAACAATGAGATAGAGAATCTGGTGAACTGGTGCGGCAACATAATCTCTCCCTCAATGTCAACAAAACGAAGGAAATTGTCATCAACTTCAGGAAGCATAAAGGAGAACATGCCCCTGTCTACATCAATGGGGACGAAGTAGAAAGGATTAAGAACTTCATGCTTTTAGGTGTCCAGATCACTAACAACCTGTCCTGGTCCCCCCATGCAGACACTATAGTCAAGAAAGCCCACCAATGCCTCTACTTTCTCAGTAGACTAAGGAAATTTGGCATATCAGCCAAGACTCTCACCAGCTTTTACAGATGCACCACAGAAAGCATTCTTTCTGGTTGTATCACAGCTTGGTATAGCTCCTGCTCTGCCCAAGACCGCAAGGAACTACAAAAGGTCGTGAATGTAGCCCAATGTATCACGCAAACCAGCCTCCCATCCATTGACTCTGTCTACACTTCCCGCTGCCTCAGCAAAGCAGCCAGCATAATTAAGGACCCCACACATCCCGAACATTCTCTCTTCCACCTTCTTCCGTCGGGGAAAAAGATACAAAAGTCTGGAGTCACATACCAACCAACTCAAGAACAGCTTCTTCCCTGCTGCTGTCAGATTTTTGAATGTATCTACCTTGCATTAAGTTGATTTTTCTCTACACCCTAGCTATGACTTTAACATTACATTCTGCACTCTCTCATTTCCTTCTCTATGAACGGTATGCTTTGTCTATACAGCGCATAAAATATAATACTTTTCACTGTATGCTAATACACGTGACAATAATAAATCAAATCAAATCATTGCTATTCATGCATGATGCGAACAGGAAAACAAAATCCCAGCTATTACTCCTATAATTCTAGAAATAAAACATTTGCAGTTGATCAGCTTTTAAAAGCTGCCAAATTCTATGGCTATCTTATATGGTATTAGACAATGGTAATGACTATTTAAATATCTTCTGTTCTCCGTTTGGCTAGAAGGCACGTTCAGATTGAGTTCTTGCATCTAGTGGAGTGGATGGTTCTTGATGTGGAATGTTAAAATTTATAGCACCCTCTTGGAGTGAAGGATCCCTAACTTGATCAGCTACAAGTGTCCAAACTGAAGATATTTTGGGAAATTTCGACCCAGTTAGGGTACATAACATGATTATCTCCATAACAGCAGAAATCGATATTAAAATTGACTGTCACTTGGAACTGTTTCATTAGGGGCGGGGCACGGTGGTTACCACTGCTGCCTCACAGCGCAAGGGACCCAGGTTCAATTCCAGCCTTGGGTCACTGTCTGTGCGGAGTTTGACGCTCTCCCCATGTCTGCGTGGGTTTCCTCTGGTTGCTCCTGTTTCCTCCCACAGTCCAGAGATGTGCAGGTTAGATCGATTGGCCATGTTAAATTGACGCTAATGTCAGGGGGATTGGCAGGGTAAATGAGGGTTACGGGACTAGGCCCTGGGTGAGATTATGGTCGGTGCAGGCTCAATGGGCCAAAATGGCCTCCTTCTATACTGTAGTGATTCTATGATTATGCATGGGAAATAGAAAAAAATCATATTGTACAATAAACGGCACTCTGGTGAGATTAGAGTTGGTTTAAAAAAAGATTTTATTATTGATATGTCATGACCACAGGATGTTCCAATGTGCTTTACAGTCAATAAAGCACTTTTTGAGGTGTGGTCACTGTTGTAATGTAGGGAATGTGGATCCTGCAACTTCCACAAAAGACAATGTGTTATCGATTGGATAATCTGTTTTAGCGATGTTGATTGAGGAATAAATATTGGCCGGAATGGCCGGCTGGGGGAATAATTCACCTGCTCTTCTTTAAAATGCTGCAATTAAATATTTTCTATCCATCTGAGAGTGGAGACAGGCTTAACATCTCATGCAAAATATAGCACCTCAGACAGCACAGCACTCCCTCAGTATTGCAATGGAGTGTCAGCCTTGATTTTCGTGAGCAAGTCTAGGGGTGCGATTAAAGCTAAACATTGTGGGTTCAAGTTAAATTGATCTGAGTGCTTGAGGCTAATGCTGAATACAAAGAGTAGAAAATTCTCACGCCCGACCAGTGGTAAATTTTATCTTGAGCAATGTTCAAAATATACCGAAGTGTACAAATGTATCTGATTTATAACCACAAATGAAATTGGTTCAGTTTTATACTTAGAAGAATCATAGAATCCCTACAGTGCAGAAATAGGCCATTCGGCCCATTGAGTCTGCACTGACTCTCTGGAAGAGCATCCAACCCAGCCCCTCCCCACTGTCCAATCGCCGTAATCCCGAGCATTTATCATGATTAATTCACCTAACCTACACATCTTGGGACACTAAGGGGCAATCTAGCATGGCCAATCTGCCTAACCTGCACATCTTGGGACTGTGAGAGGAAACTGGAGCACCCGGAGGAAACCCACGCAGACATGGGGAGAGCAAGCAAACTCCACCCAGACAGTTACCCAACGCCGCAGGTCCCTGGCGCTGTGAGGCAGCAGTGTTAACTTGGGCTGTCTACTTGGGTTGAGCCTATCTCTGGCATCCCCTCTTGGACTAGTCTTTGCTGTTCTGTGGTTATGCTTTATTTCCACGTAGGTGCCCCATTACAAGTCTGCAAACATAGGGTAACCATCTCAGCTATCAAATTGGCCACCTCACCCAGGATTTGGGATGAGGATATTGTGAGGGTCAAAGGAGAAGGTGGAATTCTGTTTCAGCTCACACTTAGTAGTCCAGCAGCACCGTGGAGTTTGTCCATTTTATAGGCTGAAATATCCAGTTTCTGAGGTTGGTGGAACATTTTTCTTGTGTATGGATTTCTGTACAAGTTACCTCTGATCTTTTGCATGTACTTTTCAGGTATCAACTATAGGCAGAAAGATACAGTTGAACTGACCGCCATATGATGCAAACTGTTAGCTGGTTGACTTTTAAAATCACAATGCTCTGAAAAACAGATTCCTGACTTTGCTTTTCCTGCATCTATTCATAACAGAAGAGTGTTTTGTGAACAGCAATTACATAAAGCACATTTTAATTACTTGATTTTTCTTTTCTCTCCAGCTTCATTGCTGAAGGAGTGAATGTAAGCTTTATTACAATGTTCATAATAGAATGAAGCTTGCCAACCGTATCTAGTGTTGTACATTCAATCAATTTCAGCAATGTATTTAAATGAATGTATTCAGTGCAAGGTCAGACCAATTTATTATATGAGTGGTAAGTGGATTCAGACATATAAGTGCTGCTGAGTGTAATGCATTTGTGTCTTGAGAAGGAGCTATTGTAGTTTCAGCAATAATGTCCCTGCAAGTGTCAGCTGACATCGCTCTTGAAGATTTTACACTGCTGCAATCACTTATATAGAGTTATGCACTTTTGTGACCTTTTATCCTCTGAGGTAAAATGTTTAATTTGCAAATAGCCATGAAAGAACAGGAAGGACTGATCTACTTTACAAATCCCCATCTTTTCCCCTCCCTGAGGTAACTGAAAATCTCTAAGTAGACACACACTTTAAATAACGTGGGCTGTTTCTGTGGTGATAATGTAATAGTTTAATTCTTGTTTATAAAGTTTGTGATATTTCTGCTGATTGATGACTGCATCTTAATTAAAAATAAGACTTCCTAAATCAGCTTCATATTAGATCGTGGGAAGAAACAGAAAATAGATTTATTGAAATTATCCCTTCCAGTGCTCCAAAAAACTGCCACAAAGGGTGGGAACCTCATTTAAATACATTTTAATGGCTTTGCATATTATTAAAGGGCCTACGTTTAATTATGAAGGGGCGGTCGTGTCTCACGAACTTGATCGAGTTTTTCGAGGAAGTGACGAAGATGATTGATGAAGGTAGGGCAGTGGATGTTATCTACATGGACTTCAGTAAGGCCTTTGACAAGGTCCCTCATGGCAGACTGGTGCAGAAGGTGAAGTCGCATGGGATCAGAGGTGAGCTGGCAAGGTGGATACAAAACTGGCTTGGTCAAAGAAGACAGCGAGTAGCAGTGGAAGGGTGCGTTTCTGAATGGAGGGCTGTGGCAAGTGGTGTTCCTCAGGGATCAGTGCTGGGACCTTTGCTGTTTGTAATATATATATATATATATATATATATATATATATATAAATGATTTGGAGGAAAATGTAACTGGATTGATTCGTAAGTTCGCGGATGACACAAGGGTTGGTGGATTTGCGGATAGCGATGAGGACCATCAGAGGATACAGCATGATATAGATCAGTTGGAGACTTGGGCGGAGAGATGGCAGATGGAGTCTAATCCAGACAAATGTGAGGAAATACATTTTGGAAGGTTTAACACAGATAGGAAATATACAATAAATGGCAGAACCCTTAAGAGTGTTGATAGGCAAAGGGATCTGGGTGTACAGGTACACAGGGTCACTGAAAGTGGCAATGCAGGTGGAGAAGGTAGTCAAGAAGGCATACGGCATGCTTGCCTTCATCGCCGGGGTATTGAGTTTAAAAATTGGCAAGTCATGTTGCAGCTTTATAGAACCTTCGTTAGGCCGCACTTGGAATATAATGTTCAATTCTGGTCGCCACACTGCCAGAAGGATGTGGAGGCTTTGGAGAGGGTACAGAGAAGATTTACCAGGATGTTGCCTGGTATGGAGGGCATTAGCTATGAGGAGAGGTTGGAGAAACTTGGTTTGTTCTCACTGGAGCGACAGAGATTGAGGGGAGGCCTGATAGAAGTCTACAAGATTATGAGAGGCATGGACAGAGTGGATAGTCAGAAGCTTTTTCCCAGAGTGGAATAGTCAATTACTAGGGGGCATAGGTTTAAGGTGCGAGGTGCAAGGTTTAAAGGAGATGTACGAGGCAGATTTTTTACACAGAGAGTAGTGGGTGCCTGGAACTCATTGCTGGGGAGGTAGTGGAAGCGGATACGGTAGTGACTTTTAAGAGGCAGCTTGGCAAGTACATGAATAGGATGGGAATAGAGGGATATGGTCCCCGGAAGGGTAGGGGGTTTTAGTTAAGTCGGTGCAGGCTTGGAGGGCCGAAAGGTCTGTTCCTGTGCAGTAATTTTCTTTGTTCTTTACATGCTGCATGAATCCCCTTACCAAAAATTCAAACCTTGCTGATGTGACATCATGTTGGCGAGGTCCACAACAGCTTAAGGAAAATGGGAAACAGGGGTTCCTGCACGGGGTGCCAAAGTCACTCTAGCCCCTGGAGGAAAAGGGCATGTCCGGGTACTGTCCCTGGCATAGGTTGACACTACCAAAATAGCAGTGCCAGACTGTGCCGGGGAAAGTGCCAAGGAGTGCTTTCTGGGGGGCCCAATTGTGGGGGAAAGGGGGGATTGGGCATTCCTGTTATGTCTGGTGGGTGGGGCGGGGGTCAGAGAGCCCCTAATAATTGTGCGGTGGGGGTGCAGGGGAGATCTCCTGATAATTATGCTATTGTGGGGAGGAGGGGTGGGGGAGGCGGTGGGGAAAGAGCCACCGATAGCTTTGTGGTGGGGGGGGGAGGTGGGGGGAGGGGAGCTAGGGGAGTTTAGGTTAAGGTCAGTTCTGATCGGGGCGCCCTTTAAAGATGGCACCCTGATCTCTGTGGAGCTGACCTTGCCGGTGCTGTCAGGCCTCATCCCACCAGAATGATGGTGTAAACCCGATTTATTTTTTGTGTCAGAGTGGCAGAAGATCTGGTCTGAAAATTCAGCAGTACATCTGGTGAGATACACACCATTTTTAGTTAGCGTCTGACACTGACAAATTATGGAAAAATTCCACTCAGTAGTTATAAAGTATAAAGAACCTTTCTTTATTTACAAATCCACCAAATTAATCTATTTGCTGTCGAAATCTTAGTATGAGCTTTTCATTCATACCATTAGCACAGTGAAACGTTTATTAAAAAGTCATAAGTATACTGTTTGTGATTTTCCACCACTAATGTTAACTGATGAAAAATCTTGGGCTTGTTTTCTCATCAGCTGCCACTGGCAACACTACCAGTGGCATATGATTCTCAGAATACTCCCTTAATAACAGCCTCATGAGTGGTGACTCACTAAAGCATGATTGTTTTCATTCTGAAAATTGAAATATGTGTTTGTATTCAGTTCTTTTCAACAGTCTCAATGTATGCATTGAATAAAGATCAATTAGTGGGCTTCCTTGCTGTATTATCCCCCCATGTTAGGAATTCTTCCTGCCCTCCACTGACGTGACATCATGTTGGTCGGGCTTACAACAGGTCTGAACCAACAGGGACCTGGCAAACGGTCCCTGCCGGGGTGCAAAGGTATGAACAGACCCTGGCGGAGGATCATGCCCAGGCAGGAGTACCCTGGCACTGCCAGGGGCAATGCAGGGAAGTGCCTGGACAGTACCGGGGTCAGTGCCCAGGTCAGTCAGGGGCCACTGCTAGGGAAGTGGGGTTTCCTTGGGGAAGTCCATGAGAAGGGGTTCCGGTGTCTGTGGGGTGAGTCTCTGTGCCTGTGGGGGGAGTTGCCCTTGTCCGTGGAGCCAGGCAGTCCCATGCCCATGGGGCAGGTCCAGTGTCTTTGGGAAGGTGGGGGTGGTTCCTTTGTTTTTAATTTGGGATGCACCTGAGCCTGCCCTGCCAATGAGATGTTGTGGGATTCGCCTACAGAATTTATTTTAACTAAATGTCAAGAAAATGTGGTGGGAAAGGCTGGCAGTAGAGTTGGTGGGCTACACTCTTCTTTTCCCACCCAAGATGGCATTTAGTCAAAAAATGTGTCTATCCCTCACTACGGAGTCCTCTATTACAATTGCATTTTTACTCTTTGCTGTTCCCGCCTGTACAGTTCCTTGTCCAATTCTGCCATGGTCCTCCAAGGCTTCAACACTCACTGCAGCCTCCAATGCATTCGGGAGTTGCAAACCCCCCCCCCCCCCAACACCCTCTTGTACTTCCAGATTCTTCCTACTCATACAAATGGGTATTCATTTACTATTCTGAACGCTTACTGTCTGTGGAGTGGCCACATTCTAAAACATACAATCCAATAAACACTCATTTTTCCTGATACTCTGCAGTGATTCCAACTGCCCCTCGAAAACTCAGAAATGCTGAGCTCAACTTGAGACACGTCCTACACACGTGGTCACCCAAGGCATGTGAAATGTTCTGAAGTTCCCACGTGGTGTAGGAATTGCAAGCAATCGGTATCAGATCATGATCTAACTGAAAAACCCTTTATAGTTACAATATAGCTGGTATCTCGTCTAAACTATTCATTTTCATAAATGCTTCATTACAGAATTTCACTTCTGTATTCGGATGTCACCAATGATTAAAACAAAAATTGCTTAAATCTCCCAGATTTTTGTAACAATGGTCCAAAAGTGTGTTTGTACCTGATTTGGCAGCAAGTTCAGATCCTAAAAAACAAAATAGTAAATATTAATACTGCGCATAATAGTCAAAGAAAGTGGACAATACACAGATAGCTTACTATAATTGTGCAGTGTTCAAACTGCACCACAATTTAGAAAACTGGCTGATTTTATTTATTTTTTGACTTCACAGATGCATAAATGGAACACATCACAAATAAAGCTAAACCGGATTTGAAATCTCAGAATATACATACTTTTTACTTCAACTGAAGGAGGTTTCTCTGGGAAATGAAATCATAGAATGAGATCTTGCTGCTTTGTCTTATCACATTTTGTTTGGCACAATAACATTTCATTGATTCACGTTCAAAAATCTACATAATTGGTTGGCACAGAAAGCATTAAGCAGACAAGCAAAAAAGCAGGAGAAAACTAAATACACTTCAAATGATTGTTTGAATGCACTGCAGGCATGAAGCAAAAGGAACAAAACTGTGTATGATACACCAAAGTTAATTCAAGTAATTTGAAAAAGTCACAAATCAAGAATGCCATATTGGTTTATGGCGCACTGTTTGTGCATTAATACACTTCAAGCAAGTTGTTGACCTTTTATCTTAGAATTCATTAGAGACGCATTGATTCTTAAATGATCAATTTGCCTACATCAGATGTCAATCTCAAATCGATATATTAGGATTATACCACCTATGTTTGTTTAAATCTTCCATAGACATTGCTGCCAAATGTAATTTGCTGAGTTGAGCACTTCACTTGTATTTAGTCACCAGTAGTCCTTCCCAGCAGAAGTCAAACAAACATACATGGTTGTATAAGTAGCATGCACCTAATTATCACATGCACACATAGTGTGCCCAAACTACATACTTGCTGCTTTTTGCTGTGTTGAACTGGCTGGAAAAAAATCAGGTGACAAAGTGAATTGGAAATTACTGGAGGTGAGAATGAAAGGTTGTCAGCTAGAGTTTTATTTCTTACCTTGACTTTCTAATCTGATCACAAGAGAAATCAATACATAATTATTTTTTTAAAAACTGAATATATTTAATCATGCAGAATGCACATCATGTATGAACACTGCCTGCAGTGTCTGGTCTAGTTTCTGAACCTATACTTAGCACAGTGTAGCTGAACATTGGTTCGCACATGAACACACGTGGAGCATGGTAATTGTATCACGGTGTCTCACACAATGCATTTTGAGGACTAATCTTTCACTGTAAAGTGTAAACATTCTTATTGTTCAATAGTACATCTCAGACTAAACCCTTACAAATGCAAATTGGTGCTGTTATTAATTTCAGGGCATATTTTACACTTTGGTGTTCTTGGCGTTGAAAAGGAAAAGCAGCGTTAAAATTAGGTGCACCTCCTGATTTTCGACAGAGTCCCAAAACAGTTGAAGAGTATTTTATCAGTTTTGTTGTGGTGTGTAAAATGGATGGTTGCCAAACAAATCTCCTTTAAGGGGTCCTTAACTATCTAAAAGTTATCAATTAGCAATGGTGGTTATGTTGAGGAACAGTTCACAGGATGCATTCACAGCTACTTCGTAAGTTGGTACAAAAGCAATCGAATGGACTGAGTAGCACAGTGGGACAATTAAACAATCTGAATTGAGGTTATTGTCAGAATAGATTAAGAAAATGAAGTCAAGGACAACAGGGAAAGACTATAAAAGAAAAATGTTTGAGAAATGAAAGGCACCTAGCCCAAGTTAATTGGATAAACCCAACGAACAGCGATGAGAAATATTTGAGTACAATTTCAGTGGAGGAGTATCAGAAAAAAGATTGAACATCTCCTGGGATGTTTCCTGAGAATTTCCTACCAGTCTCTTTATTGAAAGGTCCTTTATGTGTATCATGGAGCCTCAATTTACAAGTTATGAGTGGCCTCACACGTGAAAGATGTATTCTAACCGTCAATCTCAGGAACCTACCCAAGATGACTGTGGCCAGAGTTCCGATGTAGTCAAGGCAACATGTAACCCAATGTCATTTTAAGTTAGAGGGAGCATTGCATAGGATTCAGTGAATAAAATGGAGATAAAAATATGGAAAATTGCACTGCAATCTGGCTGTTCTGCAGCAAAAGTTATTTAAACAATGATTAATATATGTGCAGATCAAGTAAATGGATACCAGATTTAAGGCAATAATAAACCAGAAGCACAGAACCACATAACCACATTCCAAAATAGAAGAAAGCCATTCTTTCAATCACTCTGATGTCAACTCTTTGCTCAGGCAATCCAAATCTAATCTGCGGAATTTTACACTGATTAATTTTAATAGGTGGGAAATCCTTCAGGAACTATTGACACCACACCCAACATTCCCGACGTGGAGCAGCTGAGATGCTCCTTTAAAACTTAACAAAAGGGATGACTTATTGAGCCCAGAAGCTGACATTAAGAATAAGCAGTTCTTTTTCCTGGAGTCATAATCACTCTACCCTAGTGAATCTTATACATAGCGCCAACAAAAGTGGCCTTGAGCTTAGCGGCATTCAATTTTTTTTCATCTGGCTCATTTCACGAATCAGTGTAGGCTGGCTTTTTCCCAAATGCCTCCTGATAGTTAGAGCTACCTCCCCAGCAACCCAGTTAACTGCAGATTTTCAGCCTTAAATTATTTTAATTCTCCGAGAAACTTCTCGTAAATTTGGCAGGATTCGTAAAAGCAAGTTATGCACTGTCAAAAGCAATTTTCTTTAGAATGCCTTTGCTTTCCCTTGGAATCATTTGCTCACAAGCTGCAGATTTGTTGTAATTCTACAGGGTTATACATTTTTATCCACTTTGAACCAATCCACTACTTATGCCTATGTGGCACTGTGAATGATTGGAAGCAATGTGTGCACAAAGATATATTTGCTTCGACATATAATTCCTGTTTTGATTTTTAAATTATACTATGCCATGAGCTTTATTACAAACTACTTAAATAATTTTACAAGATAGTCCTGCTTGAATAATCGCTGGTTTAACTGGTCTAATCGCCCACATTCTTTTCACTGCTTAAAAGGAGTAAACTGGAGTGCAGATTGCCAGATATGATCATCTATCCATCCACCCCCAGAGACTTATTGGCAATGTTGTTCTTTTAGCATTGGAACAAAGGAGTACAGTATTGCAAAAGTTAGAGAAACACAGCAACAGCTCAATGATTTAGTTTTCACCTTACCTTTCTCGGTAGGTTTCGGTTTCACATGCTTCGAGGTTTCTACTTCTAAACATTTGATGAACAATTGAAATAGATTGCATATTAATGATATTATGATTGTAATGGAAATTGCACATCATTAGTCATATAAGGGATACATTAAAAACACTGGAGGGGATTTTCTGACCTCCCAATGGCGTTTTTCTTGTGATGGGAGGCGGCGCACTACCGGCAGTGGGATCTTCTGGTCCTGCCACTGTCGATGGAATTTCTCACTGATTGCACCCCACGCCACTGGGAATTCCATGGCGGGGCTGCACTGCTGACAAGACCAGAAGATCTCACCGGTGTGGACAGCTGGACAATTCTGGCCGCTGTGTGTACAAATGCAATTGTTAATTACATTAAATAGGAGGTGGTTGTTGCTCCCAAGAGGTTGTCAGTTGCATCCACTTACTGCTTCTTTCACAAGAAGTCGTGCTGTGCAGAGAAGTTAAATCTAGGTGAGAATCTCATGGTTACTTATAAAAAGTGTCATGTGAAGTTATTTAGACTCCAATGCCACTTTAACACACTCAATCTGATTACCACAAGTGCAATTTTCACCTACAATGAATTGTACAAATTGCCTCAAGGTGTACTGAAGTAATTGAAGGCAGGTCTGGGTGAATATGATAAAGCTAGTCAATTTTGTCAACATCAAAACAACAAAAGCACAGTTTTCTTTGGGGCAGGTCATTCAGCACAGCAGAAGCCCTTAGAAAGCAATTGCTTGCCATTAAATAAAAAGGGAGGTTTGTTGCGGAAAAGTTAATGCTTACAGTGATCAACTACGGCAAATGTAGCCAATGCTACATGAATCCAAATATTGCCAAGAAATAGGAAAGAAACCTCCTGATGATGCCCTGGAGCAGCAGCATTGTGAAAAGGTGACCTTATTGGGAGGAGTAGGTGACCACTAAAGTAGAGAACAACTCTGATTGGATGGAGGCAGTAGAGTAAATAGCATTTTCCAGAACCACAGCACATGCAAAATGCTTTGTAGTAAAGGAAGACTGAGAAAAAAGGAGCAGAAGATTTTGTTGTGTTAAAATATTACTCAGCAGCACAATTTCATCAGACAAATCAAAGCAGTCAGCTGCTATGATTTCACAGAGCCAGTATGCAAAACATGGACAAACTTTGCTACAGTGTGCTTTATTTTAGAAAAGCAGATGCGAATATATTTCTGCAGAGTGATACCTTTCAGAGAGAAGCATTTCTGAAACTACCCAAAGAGGCAGCAGATGCAGGAGGAAAACTAAACAAATGTGTCCATAGCCTGATTGATGCTAACAGGCTAGGGTATTTTTTCAGTGAGATTCGTTTTGCTGAAAATAGGTTGCGTTCAATTAAAAGCTGATCTTGCAATGTTTCTGAAAATTGTAAGGAAAGATCTTTCAGGCATCTTGTTGATAAAAAGTTGATGATTGCTTATAGCGTGAAATATGGGAAAAATATTTTTGATAAAATAAGAGTAAAATTTTAAATGAGCAAGTCAGGCTTGTGCAGCTTTTAAATATATTGGTTGAGATATTAAGCAAAGTAGCTCTGGAATAAGTGTACAAGGGCACAAGTGCCAGAGGAGGGTCATCTTATAATATAATGCTTTGGATTGAAGAGGAAAGTCTTTGAATTTGTTTTAAAATTTTGGTTTTATATATATATATATGTATATATAAATGCTATTTTTTATTTAGTGAGAGGGAAGGGATTCTGTTACTGGTATTTTAATTGTAAATAGGTGGTGGACACTAACTGGGGTTTCATTTGTGCCCCTATAAATAGGAACAGACTGAAACTGTGGCTGCTGTTCGAGGAAGTAATGTATATCTCTGTAAATAAAAGCCTATAAAAGTGTGTAAAGATTAGCTTAAATTCTATCCTTCACCACCTGGCTCTCTGGACTGTAACACAGGGCAACATGTCTTTGTGAAAACCAATTGCCATGATCTTTGTAGTGTTGACTCAAGATGAGGAGATTTTCATTCAAAAGGAGGTAAGTGCCACTAGCGAGGTCAGCCTTTATTGTCCAATAGTGAGGAAGAATAAATTACAGATTGCACATTACTGTTTCTAATATCCAAATTTAAGAGCCACATTACACTAATGCATAATAATTGTTTATTTGAGGGTGCAACAGTTGAACACTGTGCCTTATATTAAATACAATATTTTATCTATAAGTACAATAATGTCTCAGGAAGCCCAACTGGAAAGGGACATATCTCACCACAGAATGCAAACTAAAACCACTACCATGGTGTATACATGCCAGTGTCTGCCTAGGATTACAGTTCTGCAGGCCCAGTCCTGGGCCTGCCTTATAAAAGGCTCAGGTAATGAGTTCCAGCTGGGCAGGCCACTGCCTGTTACCAGGGGGACTCATACTCAACGAGCCCAACAGGGAGATCAATCAATGATTCACCATGGACCTCGTGGTAGGTTATCACAAATACATAAATAAGAGGAGTAGACTTGTTTCAAATCTAATATTAATTCAGTAAGCAAGGCGATCAAAAAATTACAAATGCTGTAAAATGAATAATCATGCTCAGTTTGCAATGTATAAGCCAGCTGCTTTAGTCTTTTAACGCTACGTCAAACAGCAAAAATAAGATCTACACGACAGTCATTCACTTCTTGTTTTTGGCTTTACTGCTGTTCAAGGAATAAAATCAAAATGAACATATGAGGTAGAAAGATCGACTGATTTTTGAAAGAGAAAGTTTCCTACCAATGTTGGGCTAATTTGTCTTTGAATGATTATTAGGTGTTATGTCATACATTTTTTCTCCTTTAGTTGGTAAATGTCCACTCCTGGCATGTTGTTTATAGGTAGCTTCATGGTATTATTCAATGTAGATCATTTTTAATTTTAGATGGAGGTGTAAAACACGCAACAGGAGTTCAGCCATCCTTAAACATTTCTCCCAATATTGAGTCTCTTGACTTCAATGAAAATGAAAAGGACTCATGTATAATGTGTAGTTGTCTCAATATCACTCCATTTACACTTTTTACCAAAGACAGATTTCCAACAGTAAGGGTACAGTTGATGCTGCACCTTATTCTGACTGTCACTTCTTGCAGCACACCAGATACAAGTAACATGTGTGGATTCTGCAAATTGATCACCAACGCGCATGTTGGCACTCAACTCTTCAAGAAGTAAACTTGCCAGATTTTAATTATTTTAATTGTACTTTAACATGACCTTGATTATCATAAGATTCTCAAATCTCTATTTTCTTTCCATTGCCAAGAGGAGTAAACAGGAGGGCTAGATATGACAACACACCCATCCCCAGAGACTCACTGGTAGCTTAATACATTTAGCAATAAAGAGTGGCGAGGTTAAAGTACATTTCATTGGTTTAATTTTTGTATTACCTTTCTCCTTAGGTTTTGGTTTCACCTGCTTCACAGCTTCTGCCTCTAAACATTTAATGAATAATTGAATTAGGTTCACTATCAATTGGAATTGAATTGTATAGCACATGAATACTCAAAAAACCGGAAAATTCACTACACAAACTATAGATGCTAGAAATCAGCTCAAGGCACTGGCTAATGGTGTGCAGATAGAAAAGAAGGCAAGCAGCAATGAATTTTCTAAGTTGGTTGCTCTTCAATTTAATCAATTATGTATGTATCAAAAGTGAGATCCGGACCGTGGACAGCAGGACTGCTGTTTATAGACAAGACATATGGTGAGGCAGCAGATACCTGCCATAAAAATCGAAGAAGAATTTTCATTGTGGCCACAGATGTATTTGCACAAATGATTTATGACCAACCACAGGATAAGTGGCCAAAGTTGCATCCAAAAATGTTTCTAAACAGGAATGTGGGAAGATTCCTTTTACTAAGGATGCCCTGGAGGATGCCCTAGAAAATGGTTCTCCCAAAGAAAATGTCAAATCTGGTTGGGTGGAAATTAATGCGGTTTCCTTAATCTATAGCCTTAGTAAGAGGTTTTGCAGTGTGTGAAGTGATGTGAAAACATAGCTATACTGAACTTTGCATATTTAATTTTGTTCTGGGGCTCATGATCTAAATGAAAGCTGGAAATGCAAAGTGGCACAGAGTCAGCATTCAAAACATGCACCCTTTCTGCAGCATCTCTTCCAGCAGGGAAACTGAAGTGCAAACTTCTTGTGACAACAAAAATAGCTTTCACTGTTCATACAACTGGTTAAAATATGAATTGTTGCTGCAGAAACTGCTCTAAGAATCCGAATTAGGCCAGGGTGCGCCAATTTTTACAGGTGAGAAGAGTATTGAAAATGGATCTCACCCAAAGAATGTACAATTTGGAACAAAAGCTTATTAATGTAATTATAAAATTACTGTGCTGGTTATTTTGACTGTCATTTGTCTCCGTTATAAACGGCACTGAAAATTAGGTTTGTGACCAAACAGCTGAATTTCACCTAAGGACAAGTCAGCATTCATGTGTACCAGGCACAGTGTCACAGATTTGTTTTTAGTAATTGTTGAGGCTGTTTTGATGTAGAGTCAAGCTAAACGGTGAATGGAATATCCTGAAGCTTGGTCTTTATTGCTCGAATCAGCCTAACTGAAGAGCCATGTTACAATAAATTGTTTAGTTTGTAATCGTTCACTGAAGAAAGCGATCAGAATGTTAAAACAGCCCTAAACAAACAATTCATGCACTCATTTGCTTTGTATAGGTAAGCAGCTCTTGTCATTTACATCTAGAACATTTGCAAGGAATGAAAGTCCTAATCCAAAATAAATTACAATAACAAGAATAAAACTTCCACTCACTTTTTATTTTGGGCTTTACTGCTGTTTAAGAGAATAATGATGACAATCTGAGATAACATTGCAGATTCTTTTTGAAAGATTAGGTTCCCTACTGTTGGGAACTCATTTTTTTGGAATGATAACAACATGTAGCATCAATGTTTCTCTCCTTTGATTGGTAACGTTACTCCTGACACATTGTTTAAAAGTACCTTGATACTATCGCACTGTTCATTTGTGCACACGTCTCTTAAAAATACATTCTGCTAGTAGTCACTAAATCCATTCTACTGCCTTACAATGTTTGCTCATATTCCTGGAATCCCAACCACTCATGTACACCACTCAGAAAATTTCCAAAGCTTGGTTTCTAAAACAGGTAAGAAGTTATATTGTTGTAAATTGTACGTGCAGAATAGCGAGCAACAGAATTAAATCTATATTTATGTGATACTTGCTTTCCAAATTTGATAATTCTAATCCCCTATCTAAAGTATTTACTTACAAATGTTGAGATTCAGAAATTTAACTAGTGTCCATGTGTACAATAATAAACTCGGAAGTAGCGAAATACTGGGCACAACACATTTGATTGTGCAGAAGACAATCTTTATCACCCACCATTCAATCTTGCAAAAAGTCAGGTCTTTTATTCGCACTTCCATCTTCTTTCCATAATCAAGGCTTGTGGAATATTGAAGTGCAGAATGCTAGATTGTGGGTGGGATTTTCCGGCCGTGCCCATCCCAAGGTCAACAGACCTTTAAATGGTCCACCAAATTTTCTGTCTCACCCGTGACGATTCCCCTGGCAGGTGGGATGGAAAAATTCTACCCCTAATAACCCAACTATCCCCAGAGAATCATTTGTAGATTTAACTATTGGCATTGGAAGAAAGGTGAACTCTGAGGTTAACAGCAGTTTTAAATATCTCATTGGTTGAACTTCTCTGTTACCTTCTTTTGCAGGTTTTGGTTTCGCTTGTTTCGTGGTATCTGCCTCTAAACATTTGCAGAACAAGTGAATTAGTTTCCAAATTTATCATTCATATTACACATGAATATAAACCAGTTATTAGTCTCATAAGATGCATGCAAACATATGTAATATATTCATGCAATAATACATTTAAACACATGTGGATGTTTTTGTCTCATTAATAATTGCTTTGTGCACAGAAATAGTAGCCCCAAAAATGGTTGCTCGTAAAGTTTTCCAGTGGCAATAAATCCAAGGTGGAATTTTCCCATATTTTGGCTAAGTGTCACTTTCAGCACGAAAGCTGGTGCAAATCGCGTTGGCTCCGGCGGCATGATCCAGACCGCAATTGTAAGGCACTTTTAAAAAATTCCCCACGTGAAAAACGTCATGCCTGTATCATCTCCAATTTAATCAGTTTTTAAACATGAAAAATAGGTACAGAGAACCTGTGCATTAACGTGGTTTGCTTGTGGTCAAAAAATCAGGTGAGCCAACAGCTCTTCAAGGTTGTCAATAAGAAAATAATAATTTTCATTCTGGCAAAAGTTAAACTTGCAGAGATGAAAGGTGACCAAGGGGCAGCACGGTGGCACAGTGGTTAGCATTGCTGCCTCACAGCACCAGGGACCCAGGTTCAATTCCAAACTGGGGTCAGTGTCTGCGTGGAGTTTGCACATTCTCCCTGTGTTCTGGTTTCCTCCCACTGTCCAAAGATGTGCACGTTAGGCGGATTGGCCGTGCTAAATTGCCCCTTAGTGTTTGGGGGATTAGCAGAGTAAATACTTGGGTTACAGGGATAGTTGGGTGGGATTATTGTTGGTGCAGACTCAATGGGCCGAATGGCCTCCTACTACATGGTAGGGATTCTATGAGCTACAAAAAAAAATCTAAAACTGTGTGCAACCAAAGGTATCTGGAAAATGAAATGCGGAGAAATGTCCCTTTACTGAATATGATCCAATGGTCCTGATGCAGAAGGTGCAACTAAGGAAGATAATTCTCTTGGAAGAAAATGGTCAACATAAAACAGACTACAGATCTGCTTGAAGAGAACTAATGGAGTAAATAGAGTTTCCTATATCTGTAACATGTAGAAAAACTTAGTCGTATCTCAAAGAATAAATAAAGCGTTCTGATATTTGCATATTCTGTATTACTCTGGGACACAGTTGTTCAAATTCAAATGTGAAGTGCAAAGCTTCATACAGCTAACATGAAAAACATGGACATTGTTTGAAGGGGTCTTTTACAGTAGATACACTGAAATGCATGCTGTTTGTGATACCAACTATTAACTTTCACAGTTATCTACAAATGTTGAAAGTGCGAACAATTGCTACAGAAATTTAGCCCTAATAACCTAACCATAGCAGGTGACAGCACAAATCATGTGGTACTTTTTTGGGGAAAATGTGAGCACCAGGAATGCAGTTCACTCAATGAACATGCAATTTGAATCAGAACATAATTAGTATAATTATCATATTGTTATGACACTGGTGTTAGCCACAACAAATCTCCTTTTAACTATCATCTATCTTCACAATGAAATGTAGTACACTGAAAACTAACCATGCCACTCCACAAGCCTAATTTCATCAAATATATAAGGCACACTGCAAGATGTTTATATCAAAGTTAATGAATGGACATGTTGTTAAATTTAACTTAGACTGGAGTTTGGTCATTATTTTTGGTAAAATCCTAACAAAACAGCCATATTGAACTAAACTGTAGCAAGTCTTCAGTTGCTGGTGAAACACTTAAAGTGCATTGTGTACATGTTGATTATACAAATAAATGAGAAGAAACTTGAGTCAAATCAAGTGCTCAATTCATTCAGCAAAACTATCCCAAAAATCACAAGTGCTGTAAGTTGAAAATTCATGCCCAGTTTTCTTGTGTAAGCCAATCATTTAACTCTGCAGCGGACAGCAAGAATAAAATCTCCACAAAAGTCACTCACTTGTTACATTTAGCTTTACAGCTGTTTAAGAAAAGCATAATTAACACTTCAGTAAAAATGTCAATTGATTTTTGAAAGAGAATGTGCATTAATGGTACTGAACCAATCTGAATGGAGATCACTATTTTTCCTCTTTTGATTGGTAAATATTGTCTGTGTAAATAAATGTGTCTGGCATATTGCTTAAAAGCAGCTTCATGATTTTTTAAAACTTCTTCCATAGCATGTCAGCATTGCTGGCTAGGAAAAAGGTTTTAGGAATTTAACCCAGGATCAGGGAAGGAACAGTGATATCGTTCCAAGTCAGGACAGTGGATATCACTCAATATTGCAAATTCTCAGTTGGTTTTTAATTGTAGGCTTTGGGATCCTGATATTGGGACCACCAAGTGTGGCTCTCAAAAATTTGCTTGCCAGTAGCTGGTACAATCTTCCAGGAAGTGGCCTCTTAATTTGCCTCCGTTGTATTTAGGCCCAATCACGAGGCTGGCAGCTCTGGAGCTTCAGCAGCACTATTGGGAGAGATGGGCGTTGATTAGGTAGGTCAAGAAGCACGTGGATGTCAACATGGAGAAACCAGATTTGTGGATCGACATGATGAGTTGTTCGTGGAATTAAAAGCTGATGAGGATCAAAATCTGTCAGAGCCCTTGGAATGGAGTGGAACAGTCTCCTAAGAACTAATGTGAGCTGTGCCTTAGGGCCTTTCCTGCGCTCAGCCTTATCATTAGGGAAATGAAGCTCATGACTGCAAAGATCCTCAGTCTTCCCAAAGCGAAGCCTTCTTCACACCACTGGTGAAAAAATGTAGGCAAGGCCACAAAACTATACCTATTTGGGGCTTTAATCATCTTAATTGGCTGGCCATGTCATTGATGAGGGCAGCCTATCTGGTTTCCCATGCACCCCTGGGAAACTTCCCCAGTGAGCAAGAAGGTGTCAGGGACCCATCCCAATGGAGCTTTTTCCCCTATTCTCCCAGTCCCACACTTCCAATCCGATCTACAGCAAGCCAGGAAAATTCAGCCTTCCCACTCTGGTTGATCATCTAAAATGGGCAACACAGATTCAACTGCCCTTAAATATCTCTCACCATATACTAATCTCTAGATTTCAACACAAGTGCAAATCAGAAGAGAGATATAATGTGTGACTGACACAATATCACCCATTTACACCATTTAACAAACTCAAAATTACAAACTGTAAAGCTGGATAAAGATACAGATGCTGATTGTGCATCGTTTTCTTACTGTCACTTTTTGGGATGCACCAGGCATAACTAACGTGTGAATTCTATAAATTAATCACCAATACTCAGGTTAGTGCTCAAATTGTCCAACAGAATAGCCTGTCAAACTTTATTTTGAACGTAGTTTTGTTAATTATTTTACTTTTATTATTGCAGGATTTTCAAATCATTTTTGCACTTTTGTCCTGTGGAGAGAATCACTGGTTTAACTGTTCTAATCTCCCTTTTCTTTCCATTGCCAACAGGAGGAGTAAACTGGAATCAGGATTGCTAGATATGATATTCCATGCAAACCCAGAGACTCTGGTAATTTTATACATTTGGTATTGGAATAAAGAAGAGCTGCAACATTAGATAAATACATAAATATCACATCGGATTAATTCTTGTGTACCTTTGTCTACAGTTTTTGGTTTCGTTTGCTTCACGGTTTCTGCCCCTGAAAATTTAATGAATAATTGAATTAGATTCAATATTGATCATAATTTAATTGTACATGAATATTGATAATCGCATATTTTAATATATTATTCTTGGACATGAAAGAGTTAATAATGAGGAAGTAATGTTCGTGGAAAAAAGACAACTAGTCACACCCTCACTGTTGCTTTTAAGATCAGATGAAAACATTTGTCCCAATATCACTTTAAATTCATCATCCAACCACTGTCAGCTCCAGTTCCTCTGTGCAAATCATAAATTGTACATTTCAGCTGAAGACGCATGCAAGGATGTGCAGATAGAAAAATAGGCGATCAGCAATGAATTTTATAAAGCTGACTGCCTACCTCCTCAATTTAATTAGCTATATATATATGAAAAAGTGGGTGTACAAAGCCTAGGCAGCAGCGCTTCTTTTCTGAACAGGAAATCTAGTGAGGCAGCAGCTCATAAAGACCTGCTCCTTGATATTAAAGAGATGAGTTTTCATTGTAGCCACAGATGTACTTGCAGGGATGAACGGTGAATGCAAGGAAGAATGGCCAAAACTGCATGCATCTAAAAGTATCTAGAAACAGGAATGTGGGGAAATTATTTTTACTGAGGATGCTGAAGAACCTGGTGCAGAGATTGCAACAAAGCAAGATGGTTATCCTGCAAGGAAATGGTTATGCCAAAGAAAATGTCAAATCTACTAGGGTGGAAGTATCAAAGTTTCTCTAATCTATAGCCTGAGCAACAGGCTTTCTTAGTGTCAAATGGATTGAAAACGTAGGTGCTATAAAACCTTGCACATTTTGTTTTATTGTGGGGTACAGTATGCACATTCCAAATCTAAGCTGAGAAATACACTATTGACAAGAGTCAGCACTCCAAGCATAGATAATCCTTTCTACAGCATCTTTCCTTGCAAGGAAATGGTGGTGAAAACCTCTTGTGTGTAACATGAATAACTTTCATTGTTCATGCAAATGTTCAAAGAATGAGTTGATGCTACAGCATCACATTCTACGAATCCATATTCAGCAGAGTTGTGTATGTGCAAATATATAAAGATGAGATGAGAACCAAAAATGGAGCTTGCTCAAAAAATGTGTAATTTGGATCAGATGCTAATGAATTTAATTATCGTATAGTTTGATGCTGGTTGGAACCATAGTTAAATCCTATTTTGACTGTCAATTATCTCCATTTTGAAACATAACACATTGAAAACCATGCTTTTGGGCCAAAAGCTGAAATTCATTTCCTTGAGGCTCCTGGCAGTCAGGATTCTTCTATACAAGTGCAACATACTTGTACAGAGATAATTGTTGGGATGTTGTGATGTTGAGTCAAACAGAAAAATATTGCAAATTTAATTTAAATAACTTTCAACCATTCACTGAAAAAGTTATCAGAATATTAAAACAGCTGTAAACAAACAATTCATGCACTCATTTGCTTTGTAATTACCGGCAGATCATTCAACACATTTAACTCCACAGCATTTGCAAAAGAATGAAAAGCTCTAATCCCAAAAATAAATGACTGAAAAACAATAAATTATTGTAGAACAAAAATCACTCACTTTTTATTTTGGGCTTTACTGCTGTTTAGGAAAAGAATGATAAAAGATTGATATAAAATTGTATTTTTTTAAAAACGTAACATAATTTAGGCCCAAATTTTCCACCCGTTGACGCCCTGCTGCTGCCGCCAGAGAGAATGGAGAATTTGGCACTCAGCCAAATCTCCATTCACTGCAGCAGGACGAGAGAATTCCAGCTGCAGGTGAGGTTGGGGAATCTGGCCTTTAGTGGGTAAAGTTGCTCCTGGCATATTGTTTAAAAGCACCTTGATGATATCACGTAATGATCATGTCTACAGATGTCTGTTAAAAATATATTTTCTACTTGACACCCAAGATGGGAATTTGTACTTCACAGTCAAGATACTTCTGCTACTGGTCGCCAACAGCTGATAAATTCGTTCTACTGGTTTACACTACTTGCTCAAGCTCCTAGAATCCAACTAGATAGATTTCTAAAACCCATAGAATCGCAGAATTTTTATGGTGCAGAAACCGACCATTCAGTCCATCATGTCTATGCTGGCTCTCCAAACAAGCACCATGACTTAATGTCATTCCCTGCCTTTTCCCCGTACACCTGTACATTGTTTCTATTCAAGTATGGAGGCATGTTGTGTTTTCTGGGTGCATTACTTTCAAGTCATACCATTTTAAAACATCATTAATAAACAAAACTCTCTTTTTGCGGGATTTCCACAGTGGTGGAAGTGGTCCTGCCATTGTCAATGGGGTTTCCCATTCATTGCATCCCTCACCACTGGGAAAGCCTTGGCAAGGGTGCACCACTGGTGGGACCAGAAGTTCCTGCTGGCACGAATGGCTGGAAAATACTATCCTTTTTATCTAGATGATACATGCTTCCCAAATTTGATCATTCTAATACCTGATCTAGAGGACTTACTTTCACAGAGAAGTGTCCATGTTCAGAGCAACACTAAACCTCATAAGTGGTTAATTGTCATGCAGGACACATTTGATTATACTGCACACAATCTTTTCAGCCCATCATTGAATTCTGCAAAATGTCAGATCTAGTGCTGCCTTTCACAGCATTTGCAAGGAAAAAAGAACTTAATAGTTATGAAAGAACAGAGAAAGAATGGTGGATTCTCAGCTGCTACTTGTTTCATCAAGTGCTTTCAACATTGCTCAGTAATATAAACATGGGCTCCAACATTCCTTGGAGTTCTAGCAGGAAACTTGCCATAATTCCAGGAAAATGAGAAAGCCTTAGTTGGCCAAATCTGCACTGCAATTAAACCTCTCATATGTACATTTTCAGCAGCTGCTGCTGAAGAAATTTCTATTTTCACTTCTGCCAGTTCACTAGACACAACTAACCTACTGAAAGATAATCATTAATGCTCAAGTTGGCATACAAAGTGTTCAAGCAGTAAACTTGTCAGATTTTAATTTGTACATTATTTTGTTGATTACCTTAATTATACTTTGCTATTGGCTTTAGCATTATAACATTTGTAAATTATGTTTACAAGCTTGTTCTGTGCAGCTTTTATCTGGACTCATCTCTGTTTTCTTTCCATTGTCAAGAGTTGTGGAAAATTGGAGGACAGAATGCTACATCGAGTAAACCCTTCATGCCCCAAGAATCTCTTTTAGCCATTTGTTATTGGAAGAAAGGCGAGCAACAGGTCCAGATAGCTAATTATTGGGCTTTTTGTGTTACCTTTCATTGTAGATTTTGGTTTCACTTGCTTCACAGTATCTGCCTCTAAACATTTGTAAAATTAGGTTCAAAATTAATCATTTCATATTATACATTAGTTTCAGTTATTAGTTTTATAAGATGCACAGTCAACATGTAATAATTAATACAGCAGTGATTTGTGTCTCATTACATTCTCGTTTGTGTACAAAAATGAGAGGGTAGTGACTCCAAAAATGGTTGAAGGTAAAATTTTCCAATGGCAATGAATCTAGATGCGAGTCTCCTAACTACATACAAGGAAAGGTCAGGTGAAGTTATTTAATCTCCAACACTATTTTTATCCTCACTGCTTGACCATGGCTAGATCCTTCTCAACAGCTACAAACCACAGATGGTACAAGTCAGCTCCTGGCACAGGTAAGCCTGTGTAAAATAGAAAAGAATGCAGGCCTCATTGAGTTTTGCAAAGCTAGCAACCCTGCCTCCCCAATGTATCATCTTCAAATTAATTAGTTTCCTATACATGAAAAACAGGTACTGAGAACCTGGGCAGCAACAAGAGTTTGCTTTAGTTCATTCGGTCAGATGGGGCAACAGCTCTTCAAGGGCTGTTGGTTGAGTAAGAAAAGAAACATTTTCATTGTGGCAGAAGGTAAATTTGCAGAGATGAACAGTGGCCAACCACAAGGAAAATATCCAAAACTGTGTGCAACCAAAGGTTTCTGGAAAAAGGAATGTTGGGAAGTTTCCCGTTAATGAGAATAACCTGAAGCGGAAGGTGCAACAAAGGAAGATGAGCTAGGGCTGTTCTCTCTGGAGCGGAGGAGGCTGAGGGGAGACTTATTAGAGGTTTATAAAATGATGAAGGGGATAGATAGAGTGAACGTTCAAAGACTATTTCCTCGGGTGGATGGAGCTATTACAAGGGGGCATAACTATAGGGTTTGTGGTGGGAGATACAGGACGGATATCAGAGGTAGGTTCTTTACGCAGAGAGTGGTTGGGGTGTGGAATGGACTGCCTGCAGTGATAGTGGAGTCAGACACTTTAGAAACATTTAAGCGGTTATTGGATAGGCACATGGAGCACACCAGGATGATAGGGAGTGGGATAGCTTGATCTTGGTTCAGATAAAGCTCGGCACAACATCGTGGGCCGAAGGGCCTGTTCTGTGCTGTACTGTTCTATGTTCTATGTTCTATGATTCACTTGGGAGAAAATAGTGAACATAAAGCAGACCAGCTCTAATGAAGAGTTATCAGACTCGAAATGTTGGCTCTATTCTTGCTCCACACATGATGTCAGACCTGCTGAGATTTTCCAGCACTTTCTGTTTTTGTTTCAGATTCCAGCATCCACAGTATTTTGTTTTTATATTAAAGCAGACCAGTGCTCTGCTTGCAGAAGTAACAGAGTAAATGGAGTTTCCTATATCTGTAGGACATAGATGAAACTTTGTATGAGGAAGAATTTAAAAATAAGTCTGATATTTGGATATTTTGTTTTACTCTGGGACACAGTTGACAAGAAATCTGTGAACAGTAACGTTTTTGTGAGCTAGCACACAAAACATGGGCAACTATTTGTACCAGGTCACTTACTGTCAGTACACGGGAGTGCACACTGTTCGTGGTAGCAATAATAACTCACAGCTAACTTCAAATGTTGAAAGGTGTGAACAGATACCAAACTCTAAAGATCTAACCTTAGCAGGCGAGATCATTAATCATGTTATAGTTTTTGTGGGGTAAAGTTGGAACCAGAAATATAGTTCACTCAAGGAGCACACAATTTGGATCAGAATGTAATTAATACAATTTCCATATAATTATAATACTGGTGTTCGTCACAGTGAAGTCTCCTTTTAACTATCATCTATCGCCATAATGAATTGTAACACCGAAAATTCATCATGCTGATCCAGAAGTTTAATTTTAATCACAAGGTTCCATATATACAAGACACAATGCAACATTTTTTTAATTCAAAAAGATTGGACATATTAAATTTAGTCTAGATGAGGTGGTTAAGGTGAGAGAGAATAGACTACAGTCCAGTTTTTTTTATAAAATGCTAACTAAAGTGACATATTGGACTAAAGCATCGTAAGGAAAGGGTTAAAGGACTGATTATGAGTTCAGAGCAGTGTTTGTTAAGTGGAAACGGGATTTGTGTATTACTTGCTAATTACATTAATACTTGTTGATTGCAATGATACTGTTGAATTGAGTCGGACAATTTAAATTAAATATAACAGTAGATCACAACAAACTGGCTGAAATTAGTGCAGGCTAATTGAAACCTGAATGTAATCACAGTGGGACAAGAAGAGGTCCTTAAATGGCTAACCCAATGGAACACAAACAATCCGCATCCAGTTGAAGATCATGGATGATTTAATTCAAAAACTGGTATATATGCTAACCCACTCCACAGGATTTCAGTGGCTTTATACTATATGCTCTAAAAAAAAGTTCACCTGTAACTCGTACTGAGTTCTTAACCAATTGAAACCTTTAAGGGTTTAAGATGACAGATGGACAACTTTTGCCTCCAGCCCTATAGTTGACTGAAATTGTCAATGACAAGGAGGAACTTCTTCTCCCAGAGGGTGGTGAATCTCTGGAATTCTCTGCCCACTGAGGTGGTGGAGGCTACCTCGCTGAATATGTTTAAAGCGCGGATGGATGGATTCCTGATCGGTAAGGGAATTAAGGGTTATGGGGATCAGGCGGGTAAGTGGTACTGATCCACGTCAGATCAGCCATGATCTTATTGAATGGCGGGGCAGGCTCGAGGGGCTAGATGGCCTACTCCTGCTCCTATTTCTTATGTTCTTATGTTCTTACATGAAAGAAAAGAAGGATCAGCATTATATTAACAAGGTAAAGGTGCACTCCAAGACAGAGCCAATATGGGAAGGCTGATGAACTAGGGGCAGCAGAGAGT
Organism: Mustelus asterias; assembly: GCF_964213995.1. Taxonomy (NCBI): domain Eukaryota; kingdom Metazoa; phylum Chordata; class Chondrichthyes; order Carcharhiniformes; family Triakidae; genus Mustelus; species Mustelus asterias. The sequence goes on from NC_135805.1 coordinate 72,652,128, forward strand.
AATCTGTGGGATCCATTTCAGTCAGCAATAATAGTAGCAAGCACTCAGGGAAAGAGACCAACAGTAGTGACTCCTTTGCCCACAGATTTAAATGAGCCGTAAGTCGAGGACATGGTGTTACTGTTGATTTTAAGACCAAAAAGCAAGGAACCCTAATTGAAGGTCCCTATGCTATGCACATAACAGTAAAAGAGGGGAAGATGCTATTTTAACATTGCTTAAAGTGGATAAGTGGGCTGGAAGTGTACAGAACAGAGATCATGCAGTTAGCAAATGGAGAAACAGGTGTCAGGCACCCGGGACCAGAAGTGACTAAAGGCGAAAGAGAGGAAGCAGAGGTTGCCCTATTTGGGAGAAGATTGGATAGATTAGTGAAAACTCTGAACTTCACAAGTGAAAAGCTCCTTTAGGCCACATCAGGAAGCAGAGGGCCCATGGCAGTGTGTACACATTGGTTTTATTGGATCACTGCCCATTACATTCCAGGGTAATAATTTCTGTTTGATGTTGGTCAATGTCTTCTCCAAATGGATAAAGACAATTCTGTTTAAATCCCACACTGCCCTTGCAAAGGTAAAGGATTAGTGAAAGAGGTGGCCCATGATCAGGGAACTCATTTCACTAGCATAGGTCATGTTAGCTGCCTTGATGATATTGACAGCTAAAGGGAAATGGTACATTTCCTGCAATCGTCAGGAATTGTGAAAGTGAACAGAAATCTGAAGGAAAAACTGACAAAAGAGTCGGGGGACAAACCTACCCCCAACTCTACTGATTCTAATGAACCTTAAAGAGTACAGGCTATTCACCTATGATCTGATGACAGGGTGAAAATCCAGAATTCCATCTCATCTGCTGATCCCACTCTTGCCGAAACTGAGTTGAAGGAGGTGACCAAAGACTAATTTGTAAAAGACCTATGGAAAATTTTGAAGGAGACGCATTTGGCTGCTGTTCGGAAAATTGGGAAACAACATGTAGGGTACAAAATGCTCTTGGAACTCCAGATGCTCCAGGAGTGGACATTGGGAAGCAGTTCATGGTAAGGAACTGTGCCTAAGTAGGGGCTTTTGAACCCTTGTGCAAGGGACCATATACTATTGTAGATAAAGCCAGCCCCAATACTGTAACATAGAACCATGGAAAAGTTATGGAACAGAAAGAGGCCATTCAGCCCAACCTGCTTGTGCTGTGAAAAAAAAAACTAGTCACCCATTATAATCCCACCTCCCACCGATCCACAAATTTGCAGGTTACAGCTATTCAGGTGCAGATCCAGCACTTTTAAAACAAGTTGCGGGTTTCAGCCTCAACCAGTGAATTCTAGACACCTCAGAGACTCAAAGAGCTTTTTCAGATATCTCTTCTAATCTTTCTACCAATCATCTTAAATCTGTGCCCCCTGGTAATTGTCCACTCTGCTAGGAGAAACAAATCTTTCCTGTCTCGTCCATCTAGGTTCCTCATAATCTTGTATACCTCAATCAAGTCACGCCTCAGCCTCCTCTATTCTATGGAAAACAGCACCTACCTAGTTAAGTCAGCCCTGGCAACATTCTTGTAAATCTCTAAGTTTTCTCTCCACAGCAATTATACCCTTTCCATAATGTGACCAGAACTGTATGCACATGTTCAGCTATGGCCTAACCAGCATTTTATATGGTTCCAGCATTACATCCCTGCTTTTATATTTCATATCTTGTCGAATAAAGGAGAGCATTCCATATACTTTCTTTACCACCTTATTCACCCATACTGATACCTTCAAGGACCTGTGGACATGCACTCCAAGGTCTCTCACTTCATCCAGCTATCTCAATATCCTCCTGTGCATTGTGCATTCCCTCACTTTGGTTGCCCTCTCAAATTACATCACCTCACACTTCTCTGGATTGAATTCCATTTTCTACTTTTCCATCAATTCAACCAAACCATTAATATAATTCTGGAATCCACACTAATTCTTTTCACTGTCAACTTCACAGCCAATGTTTGTACATCATCACCATCTCAAGGGCCGATTCCTGTCAGGGTTAGTGACTGGATCAAGAGGCCAGCAACAGATACACTCTCCCATTCACTCCACCACCCAGATTATTGGAACGAAGGGAAGCAATGGAAAGTCAATAATTATAATCAGGTCTGTTCAACTCTGCTAAAGAACCATTATTGTTTTTGTCTCCTACAATTGCCAAAATGTAGAGGTGGCTGTAGTGGATAGTCTACCTGGATTGTCACAGAGGCAATGGGGTTCCCTGAGGTGGAAGGGAGTCAAGGGAATAAATATATTCAGTATAGAATTGTGCAAGTGGTGACATATTTGGGAAGGAAGATACTTGTTGTGTCATTATTGGGCAATGTGACACTGAATGCTAGAAAATATCAGGTGAAGGAAGGCCATAGTGTGTGTGATGTGTGCCCCAGGCAAGGGGACTCCCAAGTTAGCCACCTTCTTGACAGGATTTGAGATGAGGTCCAATTATTGTGCAAGAAATAAAATCCATGAATATAAATTATACTGGAGGAATTTTGGAAACAAGTGAGGGTCTTAACCAAAGCAAGGATGATTTAGATGGGTCTCAGTGCAGGAGGTACATGAGATCCATGGTACCTCTCACATATATCTCAATTGCCCAACATACAGGCCAGAACTTTACATTGATCAGGGAGGGGGGGAACACATAAAATTGTGGAAGATGATATCAGGCATGCGTGTTGACATCATCACAGACTCGTGCAGTATTTTGGATGGTGGGCACAGGCGAGAGTTGGAAGCATGTCTTCCGAAAATCAAATAGCCAATTTAGCCCATTAAGGGCCAACTGAATACAATTTTTCATGGCCTTTCTGCTATTACGGTTGACAGGCGAGCTGATGGGCCAGGCAGCTTTACGTTTTAGCTGCAACCTTGATCCATTGCAGGATGAGCTGTCAAGGCAGAAATAAAAATAGCAAATGTGTCTGGGGACTGAAATATGTGCTTGGTTGTGCAATCTAAAGACTTGGGACATCGATATTTATTTTTCAGCAGCTCCCTGAGACAACTCCACAGAGGCTGTCCCCTGAAGGAGCACATTAGATATACCAGCCTGCACCGTTCCCTGTTCTTGGCACTTGCCCTCTTCTCGCCCACCCTGGCAGTGTTCAGCCTTTTACATAGTGTATTTCATGCTGGATGGCTGTTAATAGGCCAGCTGGCATGAAATTGTGCTCTGAGACTGATCATGGCTGGGGACACGTTTTGTGTCCACTTCCAGGTCCGAGTACATGTACCCGATGGGCAAAATATTCAGGCCATAGACCTGCTCCAAGGAATGGGTTGGTTCTAATTCTATCCGGGAAGGTTTGGCATAACAAAGTAGTCCCAGTCATTCTAAACTTGACTGATGTAGGACTGCTGGATTAGTGCCCAGTAAATACTCAGGGCTTGTTTGTAGAAATGATTTCTACCTCAGTGAAACAACAGCGATGGGTAAATCCGGATGACCCTGAGTTGCAGATGGTCTGTGGGAACTGGATGTTTAATCAATCGACTAAATCAATTAAGGGATGGGGATGAAGGAAATGAATCTCAATTACTGACTGTCAATTTTTAATACAGGCACATTGACGATCAATCGCCTTGACCTGCTTGCACTGTCTATCAAGTTAGAGCTGACCCAACAACATGTGAAGGTGGTTCTGTAGGAAATAAACAGGGGAGAATCGAAATAGGCTGAAGAGGTCCTGCATATAACCATACATTGCAAGATATAGTTATGGAAATAAAACCCCATGCAAGTACTGTTTATCAGTTAATTAAGGAAGACCATAATTCTTCAGATGAGGCAGCCCAAAACGATGCATCAGTAACATATGGTTCATGGTTAATCGAGGAAGCTAAGGGTGACTTGGAAATTATTGCAAGGGGAGATGTCCTCTCATCATTAATGGATGAACCTTTGGAAGCCTTAGTCTCATGTGAGAATAACTTAACCATTTGTCAGCTGCAAGGCCTGCTTGAAGTTGGTGGCACAGTGGTTAGCACTACTGCCTCACAGCACCAGAGACCTGGGTTCAATTCTGGTCTCGGCTGACTGTCTGTGATGAGTATGCACATTCTCCCCGTGTCCACGTATGTTTCTTCTGGGTGCTCCAGTTTCTTCCCACACTCCAAAACAAAAGATGACTGGCCATGCTAAATTGTCGCTGCGTGTCAGGGGAATTAGCAGGATAAATACGCGGGGTTATGGGTTAGGGCCTAGGTAGGATTGTGGTCGGTGAAGGCTTAATGGGGCAAATGGCCTCCTTCTGCACTGTAGGGATAAAAAAAATAATTCACCCTCTAGAACCTAACTGTACTTATTCCACCCGAACCCTCTTGGGTTCAGTTGTGAAAATCTCTGTGTTGTCAGGGCCAGAAAGTCCATCTTCAATATACCAAGTGGAAAATTGGGGTAATTAAGGACTGAATGCATGTGCAGAATCATCCGGCTCCACCTTACATGGTGCCAAAAGAAAGGAGGTTAGTGGGGATTAAGCTGGAGGGCTGTTTCACTAATGGAAGCATATCCCAACCAAGTGGAATCTCACCCTGCACTCACCTATGTGTTTGAGCCAACAAATTATGGGGACGTTAAATGTACCATGAAGGCCTTGAGGTACAAGCACAAAGCAACTCAAAGTGCCTGCAAATTTAAAAGGCAGTTTTGTGTAACTGTCAAAAGGAGTTATATGTATTGATATGTCAATATAACATGAAGGAAATCAAAACTGTACATCAGACTTTTTTTTTGCTATTTTTAAAATGGACTTTATGCTGAACACAACAAGATAGCTGCTATCACAGGACTGTTCCTTTATTCTGGAAGCTCCCAACAGGAATTGCAAGAACAAAATAATCATCTTTTTATCATTGTGGAATCTCACATCCAATTATAAAGACATTATAATGAGAAAACCAGGGGACTAACAGACCGATCTCATATCTGGAATTGTCCAGGTCCTTTTCAAAAGAGGACGATTGAGAGGACAATGGAAATAATTTGCATCTTGATAAGCTTACCCCTCTAACAGAGTCAGAGGGTCCACTCAGACAATGGCTTCACAACACAAGAACTTCAACATGGATAATAGCTCTTTCAAAAGCTAATGGCTGGGACATTATCAGTATTGAAACCAAAGCCAGTCTCAAAAAAATATATGAATATCCCTTTTCAAATCATTGTGGAGAAAGGTCACATAATTGAGTGACTATTTTGAAAACTCTAAATTCTTTTGAGAACTGAGGAACCTCAGTCCGCTGATTTAATATCAATGGAAAGAATTCCAGCTGATCTTCCAGCTGACCAAGCAGCTGGTTAATTTTAAAGGTCTTTGATCATCACGTGTCAAACAGTCTAAGAACAGAAAATTTATGAAGGAGAAATCATGCTTGACAAATCTGTTGGAATTCTTTGATGATGCAACTAGTATAGTTGACAAGGGGGAAGCAGTAGATGTGGTATATTTGGACTTTCAGAAAGCATTTGACAAAGTCTTGCACAAAAGATTATCGTGCAAGATTAAAGCGCATGGGATTGGGGGAAGTGTATTGAGATGAATAGAAAACTTGTTGGCAGAGAGGAAACAAAGAATAGGAATTAATGGGTCTTTTCAAATTGGCAGGCAGTAACTAGCGGGGTGCCACAGGGATCGGTGCTGGGACCCCAGCTATTCACAATATATAGTAATGATTTGGATGAGGGAACAAAATGTAACACCTCAAAGTTTGCAGATGATACCAAGTTGGGTGGGAGGTCCAGAGATCCTTCAGAATTATCTGGACATGTTGGGTGAATGGAGAAATAAATGGCAAATGCAGTATAATTTGGATAAATGTGAAGTTATTCACTTTGGAAGCAAAAACAAGGCGGCAGATTACTACCTGAATGGTTGTAAATTGGGAGAGGGGAGTATGCAGTGGGACCTGGGTGTCCTTGTGCACCAGTCACTGAAGGTAAGCATGCAGTTGCAGCAGGCGGTAAAGAAGACAAGTGGCTTGTCGGCCTTCATTGCGAGAGATTTCGAATACAGGAACAGGGATATGTTGTTGCAATTATACAGGCCTTGGTGAGGCCACACCTAGAGTATTGTGTGCAGTTTTGGTCTCCTTTTCTGAGGAAGAATATTCTTGCTCTCGAGGGCGTGCAGCGAAGGTTTACCAGGCTGATTCCGGGGATGGCAGGAGTGATGTATGAGGAGAGATTGACTAGGTTAAGATTCTTTTCGCTGGAGTTCAGATGAATGAGGGAGGATCTCATAGAGACTTATAAAATTCTAACAGGACTAGACAGGGTAGATGCAGGGAGGATGGTGGGGGAGTCAAGAACCAGGGGTCACAGTCTGAGGATTCAGGGTAGACCATTTAGGACGGAGGTGAGGAGACATTTCTTCACTCAGAGAGTGGTGAGCCTGTGGAATTCATTACCACAGGAAGTAGTTGATGCCAAAACACTGAATGTATTCAAGAGGCGGCTGGCTATAGCACTTGGGGTGAATGGGATCAAAGGTTATGGGGAAAAAGCAGGATTAGTCTATTGAGTTTGATGATCACCCATGATTGTAATGAATGGCAGAGCATGCTTGAAGGGCCAAATGGCCTCCTCCTGCTCCTATCTTCAATGTTTTTATGTAACTCCATTGTGCTGCAGCATCATTCATTTTAAGGATTTTCGTACTCCAACCAGGTCTCACCTGCACTAAACTTCACCATGAAGGAAAAATCCAACCCACCGATTCCTCCTGGGTTTCAATATAAAATAAACCAACTTTCTGAGTTGATCCTAAAGAGAGTTTGCTGCATGATATTTTAAAAATTAGACCACACACTGAGGGTTTGGGAAAACAAGCCACAGCCTACTTTAAAGATAATCAAAAACGTCTCTGCTTACAGACACATGGGGAGAGAATAAAATTGTTCAGTTTACCTCTTGCCTGTGTATAACAGTAGTATAATCAGAATTGCCATATTGTAACCAGTATCTTTTGCTTTACTCTGCTTCTTGGAGTCTGAACACGGGAAATTATAACCATTTAGACCACTAATGTAAAGCATGTTCAGGTGAAGGATGAAGTTGTAAGATTCTGTCACTTTCTTGATATACCCCCTCTCACCAAGCATTTGTCTGTGCTGCAGATCCTTCTGGCCTGTTTCGTAAGCATTATTACATAATTCCCAGGAGATGAGAAAACAAATTGATAAGTTAGGCACTGGGTCTATTTGGTCTGCAGTGTAGCAATTTTTTAGTTGGTGAAACTTTGAAACTGTGCATTGTGTACATGCATTTATTATATGAATAAAAAAAGAACCAAATTGTGTCAAATCAAACCATCAATTCAGTGAGCAAAGCTATCAGAAAATTGCAATAAAATTTCTGTAAACTCAAAATTCATGCTCAGTTTGCTTTGTATGAGCCAGCAGCTCTAATCATATAACTGCACAAACAGCAAAAATTGAAACTCCACACAATTCACTCACTTGTTACTTTTGCCTTTACTGCTGTTGAAGAAAAAAATGTTGAAAATCTAAGGTAAAAATGATCAGGTTTGACAATGAACACTTTTTCCTTCTTTAATTGACAGTTGTCTGGGACATTGTTTCAGAGCAGCTTCGTGATAACACAATGTCAATAATTGTGCGCAGGATTTTATTGCAGACTTTGGGAACCTGATGTTGGGGCCAAACCCACACTTATTGGAGGCGAACCTACTAGTACATCTTCCAGGTGGCAGCCCCTAATTTACCAGCTTAATTAACACTGTTCAATCAGAGGGCTGGAGTTTTGGCAGCCCCACCACGAGAGGCAGGCACTGCTGGGGTAGGGTGGAGAATATGTGGGCGACTCAACACGAACACAATGATATTCATGGAATTAAAAACTGATTTGGACCAAAGTCTGTGAGGCCGCTGGGAGCAGAGTGGAAAGCCCACCGGAGGACTAGTTTGGGCTGCAATTGTGACTTTTCATGCTTGCACCCCAATCATTAGGCCAAGGGGCTCCTGGTTACAAAGATCCCTCACCTTGCCAATGGGAGGCCACCTCCAAAACAATGGTGGTCTCTGGACGTGATGTGCTGTCTAGTTGCAAAATGAAAGTGAAGCTGAAAAACTCTCCTTATTTGAGGCCTCAATACTCTTAACTGGCTGGCTGCATTCTTGATGTGGGCAGCCTATCTAATTCCCTATGCACCCCTGGAAACTTCCCTGGGACTAGAAAGCATCAGGGAGCTATCCCAATGCAGCTTTTCCCCCTAATCTTCCATTCCCACACCTCCATTCCTATCTATAGTGGGCCAGGAAAATTCAGCCTTCCCACTCTGGTTGATGGTCTAAAGCAACAACATGGATTCAAATGCACTTAAATATCTCTCACCATACTCTATCTCTTGATTTCAATGCAAGTGCTAATCAGGAGGTACATATAGGGCAGAATTTTCCCAAAATCTGTTAAGAGTGTCAGGTTCAGAGTGAAAGCTGGCATACATCTCTCCAGATGCACAGCCGAGTTTTCATTACTTTTTCCAGGCTCTGATAAAGCCGGCAAGATTGGCTCCACAGAGATTGGGGCTTCCATATTTGTGCTGGAAATAACCCCCCACCACAGACACGGAGGATCCACCCCCATGCAACCATCGGGACACTCACCCCTGCCCCCACACAAGTATCAGGGCAACCCTCTCTCCCAACTCCCCACCATGCAAGCATCAGGGAACCACCCCCCCTACCCACCACACGTGAGGGGAACGTTTCCAATGGGGCTCTCCAGCGGGGCCACCCTGGCAGTGCAAACCTGGCAGAATACGTCACCAGTGGGGAGGCGAGGAAGATACCAAACTGAAATCTCTATAGCGCAAATCTTGCTTTTGGCCTCTTGTGAGATTTAGTGGCCATTATGGAATTTGTGCCCATGGCTAATACAGCCATGAATTTGTGGCCATAATGTGTAACTGCACCAATATCAATCATTTACCAAACTTAAAATGACAACTAATGCTGGGTAAAGACACAGATACTGTCTGTACATCTTTCTCCTATTGCAGTGGTCTCCAAATAGTTGAGCTCAATCGAAAGGTCAATCCTGGAATCTCAAAAAGTCGATTGTCATAGGCTATCGAACTGCTACCGAAAATGCACGGAACTTGGGTTTCTCATGATGTCAAGCAAACCAGCTCATTGGCTGCTGAACTGCAGGTGCCAAAATATGGACTAAGCTGGGTGAAGACAGAATAATGAGCGAGGAAACAGGGACATCCAAGAGGGCAAAAACCTATCATTCTCACAAGGAATGGGAAAGTGAATTTCTTTTTATGAATGTCAAAGACATGACCATTTCTCTCCTTTGTCAACAAAATGTAGTCTTGAGTAAAAGAGGTAATTTGGAATGGCATCACAAGACAATGCACGCAACATTTCAAAAAGATTTCCCTTTAAACAGCGGCATTCAGACAAAGAAAGTTTGGGAGTTAAGGGGAATGTGGCAAGTATGGGTCTGAACCTGATTACATCACAAGTAGCGGGCAGGGAAGATCTCAACCTGAGATCTCACCAGCGCAAATCCTGTTATGACTCTGTCGCGGGATTTAGCAGCCATAACAGGATTTGCTCCTGCGGCGAACAGGCCTGTAAATAATAACCCATTCATGTGTCGATAATAACCCATTCAAACCCTGAGAGTTTCAAGTAATTTTACATATTTAGCATTTTAATTAAGAAAAACTGCAAAATTAGAAACATATGTATTGGTTTAGTTTTGTTATACCTTTCTTTGCAGCTTTTGGTTTCACTTGCTTCACGGTTTCTTCCTCTGAAAATTTAATGTATAATTCAATTAGGTTCAAAATTTTAATTGTCCATGAATATTATATTTGTTTCATATTTCAACACATCATCTGTGTACATGCAATAGTTAATAATGAGGGAGCAATGTTCTCTTAAAAAAGGCTGCTGGTCCCATCCACTCTCTGTTGCTTCTACAAGATCAAGAATATAAATAAAGATCAAGTGAAAACATTTATCCCAACGCCAATTTAAATACATTAAGCAAACTTTGTCAGCTTCTGTTCCTCTATGCAAATCATAGATGTCACATCTCAGCTCAAGGCATGGGTAAGGATATGCAGAAAAGGAGGCGATCAGTAATGAATTGTGCAAAGCCAGCTGTCTTCATCCTTATTTTAACAACTACACAGGCATGAAAAAGTGTGAAACCGTGATCACGCAGGGCACGAGGCGTGCCCATTGCACTTGGTGTGTGCTGGCACCTGTGATCGTGGTTTGGCTAAGCCAGGGTAGAGTAAAGGATCAGGGTGGCCAATGAGGTAAAACCGAGTCTTTAGCTGATGCAATTTTTAAAAGTCATCTCAGCCCTTTGGCTAAGCTGAAGATCAAGCCCGGGAGCGGGTGCAATGCCTCATCCTGTCAGTTTGGATCTTGTTTGTCTCTCATGTGGGTACCATGATTGGACCTAATTTGAATTGGCTTTTTTGATTAGAAATAAAGTACTGAAGGGTTAAAAAAAAAAGTGGGTGTTGGAAGCCTGGGCAGAAGCACCTTAGTTTCGGACCAGGAAATCTGGTGAGACAGCAGCTCATAAAGGGCTGCTCCTTGATATTAAACAGAAATTGAATTTTCATTGTGGCCACAGTTGCATTTGCAGGAAAGAACAGTGGCCAACTCCAGGAAAAGTGGCCAAATCTGTTTGTGTCCAGAAACAGGAATTTGGGGAAAAATTTTTTTACTGAGGGTGCAAAAGAAGATTGTTGTCCTGTGAAGAAATGGTCACATCAAAGAAAATGTCAAATCTGTCTGGGATATTTTCTAAAGTTGCGGTGTGTACCGTGAGGCAGAGTGAAACCATAGGTAGACTGACGTTGCACATTTCATTCTCGGAAACAATGCACATGATCCAAATGAAAGCTGAGAAATGCAGCACTGGCACACAACCAGCATTCAAAAGCAGAGGTAACCTTTTCTACAGCACATTTTCCTGCGGGGAAATCTAAGTGAAAACTTCTCGTAAGTAACGGAAATAATTTTCGCTGGATACAAATGTTTAAAGTATGAATTGTTGCTTCAAATTCCACGCTCTAAGAATCCAACTTCAGTATGATCATGCCAGAGGGTTACACATGTGTTATTTGTACAGGTGAGAGGAGAACCAGAAATGGAGCTCGTCCAGAAAATGTACAAATTGGATCACAAACTAATTACTATCATGGCCATATGTTACAATGTTGGTTGGAGCCATAATGAACTTCCATTATGACTGTCATTTATCTCCATGTTGAAATGCAACACATTGGAAATCAGACTAATGTGGAGCAAAAAGCTGAATTTAATCTTATTGAAACTCCCGAAGGTCAGCATTCATGCAGAGAAGGCACAGTGCAACATATCTCTGTAACATCCTAAATTACACTAAATTGTTTATTTGGGTGCATAACTATATTGAGTACGCACACACGCACACAAAACTGCCGCAATTTTAATTCAAATAAACTGCAAGCATTAACTGAGGAAAGTTGTCAGAATATTAAAACAACTGTAAACAAACAATTCACGCTTACATTTGCTTTGCAATTACCAGCAGCTCAAATCATTTAACTCTGCAGCATTCGAGAGGAATGAAAGCTTTAACCTCAAAAATACATTATTGCAACACAATAAATTTATGTCAAACAAAAATCACTCACTTTTAATTTTAGGCTTTGTTGCTGTTTAAAATAAAAATAAAAATCTGAGATAACATTGCAGGGTTTTTCCGAAGGAGTAGATTCTCCATTACTGGAAGTCTCATTTTCTTGAATAATGGCCACATGCAACATCAATGAATGGGATTTTCCAACCCTTACCGCCAGCAGGATCTTCCAGTCCTGCCGAAGGTGAGCCCTGTGGCGGGTTCCCCAGCGGCAGGGCAGGTGAGCCATACAAAATGCCATAGACCTCAGTGGAACTGGAAGATCCCACAGGCAGCCAATGATGAGTCACCTCCGCCATCCAAAAACATGCCATGGGAGGGGGGCAAAAAAAATCCCATCCAATGTTTCTCTCCTTTGGTAAATTTACTGCTGGTACATTGTTCAAATGCACCTTGATGCTATTACACTGCGAAGATGTCTGTTAAAATACATTTTCTCCTTCACACCAAATGATAGAAATGCGTACTTCACGGCCATGATAGTTCTGCTCCTGGGCACCAACAATAGATAAATCCACATTGTCTTAAAATTCAAATATCTCACCCACAGGATTTACTCTCACAAAATCTAAGGCCCAAATTTTCATAAAAACAGAAGGTTTCTGTGCCTCAGCCAAAATCACGTCTGAGCCCAGGATCTGGAATTATTGCCCCGGAATCCGCGCCCACAATTTTTGCCAGGAAGAGAACAGGGGCAGGCTGTCTTTCACTATATCATGAGTTGGGAATTTTCCTGACCCCATGCTCCTAACTCAGGGCAACAATAAACCTTGGAGTGGTTAAGTGCTGTGCTCATCACATTTGATGTGGTGCACACAATGAATCCTGCAAAAAGTCAGATCTGGTCCTTCTTTATTAAAATATTTTCAAGACATAAAAGGACTTCTTAGTCATCAAAGAAAGGAAGAATGTGGATTTCTCAGCTGCTACTTGTTTTGCCAATTAAGTATTTTCAGCAATGTTCACTAATATAAAAATGGCTCCAAGTTTCCTTCAGGTTCTGGCATAAATCACACAGGAAACTGATTGAACCACTAGGGAAATCACAAAGCTCTGCTTGTGCCAAGTCTGCACTGCAATGAACCTCTTCTATGCAAAATTTCCAGCTCCTGCTGCTGAACAGAATTCTTATTTTCACTTCTGCCAATTCAACAGACACAACTAACCTGCTCCAGAATTAGAAGATAATCATTAATGCTCAAGTTACTTTTCACAGTGTTACAAACATATGAACTACGAGCAGGAGAAGGCTATTCAACCCCTCAAGCCTGCTCCACTATGCAATAAGATCAGGGCTGATCTGATTGTAACCTCAACCCCACATTCCCACCTTTCACCTCCTTGCCCATCAAAAATCTAACTACCTCTGCCTTAAAAATATTCAAAGATTCTGCTTTCACTGCTTTTTGAGGGAGAGTTCCAAAGACCGTCTTAGAGAAAGGAATTCTCCTCATCTCTGTCTTAAATGGGTAACTTCTTATTTTCAAACAGTGACACCAAGTTCTAGATTTTCCTGCAAGAGAAAAATCCCTTCCACATCCATCTTATCAAAACCCATTGAGATCTTCTAGGTTTTCAATCAAGTTGTCTCTTACTCGTCTAAACTCCAGTGGATAAAAGCCTAGCCTGTCCGACTGTTCCTCATCTGACAACCCACCCATTCCAGATATTAGTCCAGTAAGCCTTCTGTTCATAGAATATAACTCCTACAGTGCAGAAAGAGGCCATTCGGCCCATCAAGTCTGCACTAACCACAATCCCACCTAGATCCTATCCCCATAACCCCTTGCATTTACCCTAGCTAGTCCCCCTGACACTAAGGGGTGATTTAGCATTGCCAATCCATCTAACCTGCACATCTTTGGAGTGTGGGAGGAAACTGGAGCACGCGGAGGAAATCCACGCAGAAACGGGGAGAACGTGCAAATTCCACACAGACAGTGACCCAAGCCCATTTGCACATTATTTTGTTGATTATTCTCATTATAAATTGCTATTAGCATTACAAAATTCTTAAAAGCTTGTTCTGTTTGGTTTTTATCTCCATTTTCATTCAATTGTCAAGAGCTGTGGAAAGTTAGAGTGCAGAATGCTAGATCTAGTAACCCTGCCATTCCCCACAAATCACTTAGTCTTACCCATTTGATATTGGAAGAAAGGAGAGCTGAGAGGTTGGCAATAGATGTAAAACAAAACATTGGTTGAACTTCTGTATTACCTTTCTTTGCAGGTTTTGGCTTCACTTGCTTCGTGGTTTCTGCCTCTAAATATTTGGTAAACAACTGAATGAGCTCCATATTAATTATACTTTAAAGTAATTACATTTTAATTGTAAATGAATATTAACCAGTTATTAATCTCATAAGATGCATATTCAATGTATTATAGATATAATAAATATACATGCAGGAACCAAATAATGCAACAAAACATATATGGATGGTTTAGTCCCATTATAGTCTAATCTGTTTTTAAAAAATTATTTATACATGGGATGTGGACATCACTGGCTAGACCAGAATTTATTGCCCATCCCCAATTTCCTTTGAGAAAGTGGTGGTGAGCCGTTCTCTTGAACCACTGCAGTCCATGTGGTGTAGATACACACACACTACTGCAATGAGGGAGTTCCAGGATTTTGACCCAGTGACAGCGAAGGAACAGCAATGTGGTTCGAACTCAGGAGGGTTTATAGCTGAGGTGGAATTTATAAGTGATGGTGTCCCTATGCATCTTCTGTCCTTGTCCTTCTAAGTGATGGTTCTCATTGGTTTGGAAGGTGCTGACAAAGCAGCCTTGGTGAGGTCTTGAAATGCATCTTGTAGATGGCACACACTGCACTGTGCGTTGGTGGTGGAGTGAGTGAATGTTTAAGATGGTGGATGGGGTAAAAATCAAGCGGGTTACTTGTTCTGAATGCTGTCAAGCTATTTGAGTGTTGTTGGAGCTGCACCCATCCAGTCAAGTGGAGAGTATTCCTTCACACTTTTGACTTGTGCCTTGTAGATGGTTGACAGGCTTTGGGGAATCAGAACGGGTGTTACTCGCCACAGAATTATAGAACATAGAACATTACAGTGCAGTACAGGCCCTTCGGCCCTCGATGTTGCGCCGACCAGTGGAACCAATCTAAAGCCCCTCTAATCTACACTATTCCAATATCATCCATATGTTTATCCAATAACCATTTGAATGCTCTTAATGTTGACGAGTCCACTACTGCTGCAGGCAGGGCATTCCACACCCTTACTACTCCTAGCCTTTGACCTGCTCTTGTAGCAGCAATATTAACACAGGTGTTCCAGTTCAATTTCTGGTCATTGGTAACCCTCAGGATGTTGTTAGTGGGGAATTCAGCAATGGTAATGCTATTGAATGTAAAGGGGAAATTGTTAATGTTTTCTGTTGTCGTATTACCTGTAAATATCTGGAAATGGCTAGGAATTACGTAGCTAGGAACTGATGTGTTGCGTTAAAGTGTAACAGTGGTGTCACATTTCACAGCTGCACTGGAGATTGAAGTAATTAGTTTATTCCAGTTTTTCTTTTGAACCGGACAGCATGGCAAAATTAAACAAAGAGTTTCTGATCTTTATAAGTTTTAAGTATTGCCATTATATTCATCTGGGAACTAAAAGGCAACAATAATATATAGCGGTTAGATTCTCTCTTGTTGGAGATGATCATTGTCTGGCACTTGTGTGGCACGCATGTTATTTGCCACTTATATTGTTCAGGTCATGCTGCATTTGATATGGACTGCTTCAGTATCTGGGTCAACACAAATGATGCTGAACATTGATGGAGGGAAGATCATCGATAAAGCAGCTGAAGATGATTGGGCCTAGGACACTATCCTGAGAAACTCCTCCAGTGGAGATCATTCACCTGCAACCACCACAACCATCTTGCTTTGTGCTAGGCATGACTCCAACCAGTGTAGTGTTTCTCCCTGATTCCCATTGACTTCAGCTTTTCTAGGGCTCCTTGGTGCCACATGTGGGCACAATGTCAAGAGGAGTCATTCTCACCTCACCTTAAGTTCAGTTCCTTTGTCCATGTTTAGACCAAATGAGGTCAGAACTGGAGTGGCCCTGGCAGAACACAAGCTGAGCATCAGAGCAGTTAATTGCTGAGTAATTGGCACTGGATAACACTGTCAACGACAGCTTCCATCACTTTACTGATGATTGAGAGTAGACAGAGTGGTAATTGGCAGGATTGAATTTATCCCTTTTTGTGAATAGGACATACCTGGGCAATTTCCCACATTCCAGTTTTATGGCTGTACTGGAACAACTTAGCGAGAGGTATATGGCAGGTTCAGGAGAACAAATTCTGGAATACTATTGTTGGAATGTTGTCAGGGCCCATAGCCTTCGTGAAGCTGTTTCTTGATATCAGGCGGAGAGAATCAGATTGGCTGAAGTTTCACATCTGTGATTTTGGGGACCTCAGGAGGAGGCAGGGAGAGATTATTCACTCAGCACTTCAGGCTGAAGATGGTTTCCAATGCTTCAGCCTCGTCATTTGCACCCATTTTCTGGGCTCCTCCATCATTGAGAATGGGAATATTTGTGGGGCTTCCTCCTCCTGTTAGTTGTTTAATTGTCCACCACCATTCATGACTGGATGTGGCAGGATTGCAGAGCTCGAGATCTGACCTGTTGGTTGTGGAACCATTTAGCTCTGTTTATTGGTCGCTGCGCCCGCTTTTGGCATGCAAGTAGTTCTGTGCTGTATCTTCACGGGACTGGTATCTCATTATTAGGTATGCTTGGTGCTGTCCTGCCATGCCTATCTGCAAACAATGAAGGGGCAGTGGCTTCCAAAAAAAAGAATCGCTGCCAGTCCCATGCAGCTACTGCCGCTTTTAAGGGCACTAAAATTAGATGCGAGTCTCATAACTATGTACAAAAAACAGAAAGAGAATCGAGTTATATATAAATGCCACTTTTATCCTTACTGCCTGACCATGGAAAGTCCCCACATAACAACTACAAATCACAGATAGTTAGGCCTCCTAATGGCAAGGGCAAGCCTGTGCACTTGCAAACGAAGGCAGGCCTCACTGAATTTGCAAAACTATAAACTGCATCACCCAACCCCACCCCACGCACCCCCCTTCTGCCCGCCCCACGCACCTCCTTCTGCCCCACCCCCCCACCCCCACCTCAATTTAATAGGTTTTCTTCTGGTGGAAAATTCATACAGGCAACAGACAACAGAAGGGCTGTTATTTTCCTTAAGAAATATTTTCACTGTGGCAACAGTTCAACTTGCAGAGATGAATTGTGCCAATTACTGAAAAAATGTTGCAAACTATGTGCAGTCAAAGATGTCTAGAAAGAGGACTGTGGGATTTTTTTAAATTGTAGATGTCCTGGGGGATGCTGATGCAGGAGATGTATAACAAAGCAAGATCGTTGTCTTGGGAGAAGACAAGTCACCACAGCCAAAGACAGAAGGGAAGTCATAAAACAGAGTTTCTCAGATGCATTGAATGTGAAGAGGAAGTGTTGTTTTCTGACAAGGAGTGGAAAGATAAATGTACTGATCTTTGCATACTTTCTTTTTTCTGGGACAGAGTTGATATGAAGCAAATTCAGTCAGTGAACTGCAACATCTTCACAGACAGCATGCAATACATGGACAATCTTGTTACTGCATCTTCTACTGTAGGGCCACTGAAGGGCACACTGCTTGTGACATCAAAAAAATAGCTTTCACAGTCACCTTCAAATGTTTGAAGTTATGAATATTTGTTATATAAAATTGGCTCTATTAATCCAACCTCAGCAGGGCAGGTCCAAGCACTGATCGTGTAGCAATATTTCAGGGGCAGAAGTGAGAAATAGGAATGGAGCTTAATCAAAGAGCACACAATTTTGATCAGAATATAATTAATGTAATAATCATATTGTTATGATATTGGTGTTAGCCACAGCAAAGTCTCATACCTATCTCCAGAATGGAATGTAACACTGTGAAAATTCATCATAGTGATTTCATCAGAGTGAGGGTGCATAAAAATCAGCTTCATCTCAGATGACCAGATGCTGGTGGCAATTTAACCTGAAGGTGACCACACCTCAGGTGAGGGGCAAGGTTGAGAAGGCAGGGTCTTCAAGAATAACCTCAACCTGTACAGGAACTGAACCCGTGCTGTTGGCTTCACTCTGCACCACTAATCAGCTGTCCAGCCAACTGAGCTAAACTGACCCAGTATTCATATATACGACCAATGCAATGTGTTTTTTCTTAAAATAATGGTTAGTGCATGGATGAGGAGGTTAATGGTAAAGAGAAATGCACTGTAGGTTGTTCGATTCTCTGGTCAAAATCCTAGAACCTCCTCCCTAATGGCACTATGGGTGAGTGGCTTGTAGTAGTTCAAGAAGGTGGCTCACCATCACCTTCTCAAAGGCAATGAGGGATATGCAATGGACGCCGGCCTCGCCAGCAAAGCCACATCCCATGAATGAATAACAAAATATTATTGGTAAAATCCTAACCAAAGAATCATATTGCACAAACAACAATAATTTTTAGTTGGTGGTAAAACAGTGCCATTCTGTAGACTATGGAAATGCATTTGTGATATAATTAAAAGAGAAGCAATTCTTCCAAATCCAACCGTCAACTCAGTGAGCAAAGCAATCAGGAAATAGCATGTGCTTTAAAACGAAAAGTCATGCGCAGTTTGCTTTGTACAAGCTAGCAGCTCTAATCATACAGTTCTACAGCAAACAGCAAGAAGAAAGTCTGCATAAAAGCCACTCACTTTTTACTTTTGGCTTTACTGCTGTTTCAGGAAAGAAATGATAAAAATCTGAGGTAAAAACGTCAATTGATTTTTGAAAGAGAATTTTTAATATTAGCAGCAGACTAATTTTTCTTTGAATGGTGATCAGGAGTGGTGTCACACAATTGTTTACTCCTGTGGCGCAGTGCTTAAAGCAACTTCATGACATCACTCAATGTGGGTAATTCTAGCCTCGGGATTCCGCCACTCTTACCCGATACTCAATTGCTTGATTTCAATAATAAAGATCAGGAGGCCTAATGTCAACCATTTTACAGCATTCACCAAAGTCAGAATGTGTATAAATACACGTGCTGCTTCATGTCTTTCCCTGTCACATGTTGTGGCAATCAGACAGACCAAACATGAGTGAATTCTGTAAATTAATCAATGTTCATGTCGGCACTCAAAAAATTGAAGGAGGAAAACTTGCCGTATGTTAATTTGAACATTGTTTAGCCAATTATTTTGATTATACTTACCCATATGTTCACATTTTGATGAAATTGTCAAATGATTTTATAAGAAAAATACTATGTTGTTAAAAATTTATTTAATTAAACCAATTGCCAATTTTGGTCCATTGTTTAAAAGGGGTAAACCGGAGTTGGATTTTGTCGGGGTAGCGGGGACCCAATGCTGGGTTAGGCGGCCAGGTGTGATCCCACCTCAGCCTTTTTCCGAGAGTCCAGGCACATTTCAGCCACGAACCTGCCCGTGGCTTTAAAAGATGGGAGCCGCCTCCAAAGGCTATCTGCCAATTGGAAGGCTTGCAGGTCTTTAGTATCAATAACACCACCAGAAGTGGTGACCACCTCTAGGATTTCACCCAACTGTCAGACGGTGCAGTTAAGGAAGCTGCCCTCAGAGCATGTTAAGTGGTGCTCGTGTTTGCTGGGGCCAGTCAGGCAGGCCCCGGAAATGTGTGGGGCATTTGGTATTGCTTGCAGGGAGGGTTGTTGTCAAAGGGGCGCCCATTGTCATCGGGGAGGGGCTCCTTTCGTGGGCCTCTGAGTGCCTGATTAGGAAGGGCCGGAACCCTCCTTCCCAAGAAACCACAGGGTGGCCACCAGCTTCACCAGGCGTTCTCCCCAGAGGGCCCACCTGCTTCTGATAAAATGCGGGCAGCAGAAGGAAAAGGCCCTTTATCGCCCATCCACTACCTTATCTGCTGTGATAGTGGGAAGGCAACAGATTCTCTACTTCATGTCTTACCTCACCATTTTACGGTGTCACCAAAGGGCCGGTAAAATCCAGCTGCTGGATTGCGGATTGCAAGACATGATAACCAATCCATCTCCAGAGACTCAATGATAGTTTTGTACTTATAGCATTGGAGGGAAGTGGCATTGGAAGGTTATAAACTCAGATAAAGATCACAAAGATCTCATTGGTTGAAATTTTGTTTTACCTTTCTCTGTTGATTTTTGTTTCTCTTGCTTGACAGTTTCTGCCTCTAAACATATGGGGAACATTCAAATTAGGTTCAATATTATTCATACCAGAATTGTACATAAATATTGACCAGATATTAGTCTTACAAGTGTAACATTGTCTGTCTTATGCATACATGCACAAAACGTGGTGGTAGTGGCCACAAAAATGCCTGCTTGTCACAACCATTTACTGCTTAGTTTATGGGCAGTAATATTTCCAAGCAGAGTTATACCCAAGCAAGATTCTCATCAATGCAATCCAAAGGGGATCAAGTGAAATAATTTAAATCTCAACACCACTGATGCACTCATCACCTCACCCCCATCAGTTTCTCTGCCTACCAACAAACTATGATGGCACAGGTCCACTCAAGTGTCAGACCAGGTTGTGCAGATAGAAAAGAAGGTAAGTCTTGGTGTATTTTACAAACCTAGCCCCTTTCCCTCAGTTTTATCAGCTTTCAATGCATGAAAAATGCACAACTGAAGCCTGGGGATCAGCACAGTGTGATTGGTACAGGAAATTTGATGAGACCTGTCATGAGGTTCCTTTAGTTTTGAAAAATTGGTTTGCAAACTTTCAACTGACTGGAATTTTGCAACCCGAAATGAGACAGAAGAATCTACTAAAAAAAAATGCAAGGCGAAAAACAAACAAATCTTCAGACCCATTGAAACTCATCACTATGCGCGACTTAGGTTGATTGGCCATGCTAAGTTGATGCTCAGTGTCAGGGGGATTAGCAGGAGGGTAGGGTCTGGATGGGATTGTTGTTGGTGCAGGCTAGATGGATTGAATAGCCTCCTTCTGCACTGTAGGGATTGTATGATCCAAGGAAGAGACATTAAAATGCTAAGTGCTGAATATTGAAACAATGGCTGCCACACAGAGACCCCCACAAAACCCCTTGGAAATACACAACAGATGAATTATAAAAGGCCAGGCTGCAGATACTACAAAAAGAGATTGCAAGTGACACAAGGAGTGTCAAGAAAGTTTTCAGCAGACAAAACTGGCTGTTGGTTGGTTGGTGTGTTGCCTCCCAGGAGCCAGAGTCCATGATGTCTCGCATCGTGTTTTCAAAATCCTTAAGGGGGAGGGGGACCAGCCCCAAGTCGTGGTTCACATAGGCACTCGAGACATAGGTAGGAAAAGAGATGGGGATGTAAGGCAGAAATTCAGGGAGTTAGGGTGGAAGCTTAGGGCTGGAGCAAACAAAGTTGTTATCTCTGGTTTGTTACCCGTGCCACGTGATAGTGAGGAGAGGAATAGGGAGAGAGAGCAGTTGAACACATGGTTACAGGGATGGTGCAGGAGGGAGGGTTTCAGATACCTGGACAATTGGGGCTCTTTCTAGGGTAGGTGGGACCTCTACAAACAGGATGGTCTGCACCTGAACCAGAGGGGTACCAATATCTTGGGGGGGAAATTTGCTAACGCTCTTCGGGAGGGTTTAAACTAATTCAGCAGGGGGGTGGGTACCTGAATTGTAGCTCCGGTGTACAGGAGGTTGAGAGTAGTGAGGTCATGGATGAGGTTTCAGGGTCGCAGGAGTGTACTGGCAGGCAGGAAGGTGGTTTGAAGTGTGTATACTTCAACGCCAGGAGCATCCGGAATAAGGTGGGTGAGCTTGCAGCATGGGTTGGTACCTGGGATTTCGATGTTGTGGCCATCTCGGAGACATGGATAGAGCAGGGACAGGAATGGTTGTTGCAGGTTCCAGGGTTTAGATGTTTCAGTAAGTGCAGGGAAGGTGGTAAAAGAGGGTGAGGTGTGGCATTGTTAGTCAAGGACAGTATTACGGTGGCAGAAAGGACATTTGATGAGGACTTGTCTACTGAGGTAGTTTGGGCTGAGGTTAGAAACAGGAAAGGAGAGGTCACCCTGTTGGGAATTTTTTTATACACCTCCGAAAAGTTCCAGAGATGTAGAGGAAAGGATTGCAAAGATGATTCTGGATAGGAGTGAAAGTAACAGGGTAGTTGTTATGGGGGACTTTAACTTTACAAATATTGACTGGAAAAGCTATAGTTCGAGTACTTTAGAGGGGTCAGTTTTTGTCCAATGTGTGCAGGAAGGCTTCCTGACACAGTATGTAGATAGACCAATTAGAGGCGAGGCCACATTGGATTTGGTACTGGGTAATGAACCAGACCAGGTGTTAGATTTGGAGGTAGGTGAGCACTTTGGTGATAGTGACCACAATTCGATTACGTTTACCTTAGCAATGGAAAGGGATAGATATATACCGAAGGGCAAGAGTTATAGCTGGGGGAAAGGAAATTATGATGCAATTAGGCGAAATTTAGGTGGCATAGGTTGGGGAAGGAAACTGCAGGGATGGGCACAATTGTAATGTGGAGCTTGTTCAAGGAACAGCTACTACGCGTCCTCAATAAATATGTACCTGTCAGGCAGGGAGGAAGCAGTCGTGTGAGGGAACCGTGGTTTACTAAAGAGGTTGAATCTCTTGTGAAGAGGAAGAAGTAGACTTATGTTAAGATGAGACGTGAAGCCTCAGTTAGGGCGCTTGAGAGTTACAAGTTAGCCAGGAAGGACCTAAAGAAAGAGTTAAGAAGAGCCAGGAGGGGACATGAGAAGTCTTTGGCAGGTAGGATCAAGGAAAATCCTAAAGCTTTCTATAGGTATGTCAGGAGTAAAAGAATGACTAGGGTAAGATTAGGGCCAGTCAAGGACAGGAGTGGGAAGTTGTGCGTGGAGTCTGAAGAGATAGGAGAGGCACTAAATGAATATTTTTCGTCGGTATTCACACAGGAGAGGGACAGTATTGTCGAGGGGAGTACTGAGATGCAGGCTGTTGGACTGGACGGGATTGAGGTTCATAAGGAGGAGGTGTTAGCAATTCTGGAAAGGGTAAAAATAGATAAATCCCCTGGGCCGGATGGGATTTATCCTAGGATTCTCTGGGAGGCTAGAGAGGAGATTGCAGAGCCTTTGGCTTTGATCTTTGTGTCGTCATTGTCTACAGGAACAGTGCTAGAAGACTGTAGGATAGCAAATGTTGTCCCCTTGTTCAAGAAGGGGAGTAGGGACAACCTGGTAATTATAGACCGGTGAGCCTTACTTCTGTTGTGGGAAAATTTTGGAAAGGATTATAAGAGATAGGATTTATAATCATCTAGAAAGGAATAATTTGATTAGGGATAGCCGGCACGGTTTTGTGAAGGGTAGGTCATGCCTCACAAACCTTACTGAGTTCTTTGAGAAGGTGACCAAAGAGGTGGATGAGGGTAAAGCGATTGATGTGGTGCATATGGATTTCAGCAAAGCGTTTGATAAGGTTCCCCATGGTAAGCTATTGCAGAAAATACGGACACATGAGATTGAGGGTGATTTAGTGGTTTGGATCAGGAATTGGCTAGCTGTAAGAAAACAGAGGGTGGTGGTTGATGGGAAATATTCATCCTGGAGTTCAGTTACTAGTGGTGTACCGCAAGGATCTGTTTTGGGGCCACTGCTGTTTGTCATTTTTATAAATGACCTGGATGAGGGCGTAGAAGGATGGATTAGTAAATTTGCGGATGACACTAAAGCTGGTGGAGTTGTAGACAGTGCGGAGGGAAGTGGCAGGTTACAGAGGGACATAGATAAGCTGCAGAGCTGGGCTGAGAGGTGGCAAATGGAGTTTAATGCGGAAAAGTATGAGGTGATTCACTTTGGAAGGAGTAACAGGAATACAGAGTACTGGGCTAATGGTAAGATACTTGGTAGTGTGGATGAACAGAGGGATCTGGGTGTCCATGTGCATAGATTCCTGAAAGTTGGCACCCAGGTTGATAGGGTTGTTAAGAAGGCATACGGTGTGTTAGCTTTTATTGGTAGAGGGATTGAGTTTCAGAGCCATGAGGTCATGCTGCAACTGTACAAAACTCTGGTGCGGCCGCACTTGGAGTATTGTGTACAGTTCTGGTCACCGCATTATAGGAAAGATGTGGAAGTGTTGGAAAGGGTGCAGAGGAGATTTACCAGGATGTTGCCTGGTATGGTGGGAAGATCGTATGAGGAAAGGCTGAGGAACTTGAGGTTGTTTTCGTTAGAGAGAAGAAGGTTAAGAGGTGACTTAATAGAGGCATACAAGATGATCAGAGGATTAGATAGGGTGGATAGTGAGAGCCTTTTTCCTCGGATGGTGATGGCTAACATGAGGGGACATAGCTTTAAATTGAGGGGTGAGAGATATAGGACAGATGTTAGAGGTAGGTTCTTTACTCAGAGAGTAGTAAGGGTGTGGAATGCCCTGCCTGCAGCAGTAGTGGACTCGTCAACATTAAGAGCATTCAAATGGTTATTGGATAAACATATGGATGATATTGGAATAGTGTAGATTAGAGGGGCTTTAGATTGGTTTCACTGGTCGGCGCGACATCGCGAGCCGAAGGGCCTGTACTGCGCTGTAATGTTCTATGTTCTATGAAAGTTGGGTTTTGCAAAAGTATATTAAACAACTTCACTAGAAATCTACCAGTGCATCAAGATCTCGTAATAATTGCAACATCTTCTACATCTGACTGCAGCTATGAAGCCAGCTAATCAGCCACTACAGAAACCCTGCCTAAGAAGCAATTCTCAGCAAGCTGAGCCAGTGGATTAGTCAGACAACAATATTTCCGGGGTGCGTTGAGAGCTAGATTTAACTTGCCAAAATAACATGCAAATTGAATCAGCACCTAATTAATAACATCATCATTTTGCACTGATGCTGGTGATAGCGAGATTGAATCCTCCCTTTGACGTATTTATGACATAAACTGCACTGAAAAACAGGCAAGTGAACCAATAAGCCTGGTTGATGCTCTACAAAAGACACATTCATATACACAAGGCACAGTGTAATATGTCTGTGTGTAAAAAAATAATTTATTATTGAATCTAAATAAATGGTGAGGAGGAATAGACTACAGCTAGGTTATACATTTTTAACACGCTCATTCGAGCCATACTACACTAAAGTGCAACAGTTATTTATTTGGGTTTACTCTGTGCCTTTGAACGGATATTAAAAGAGTAACGAATTCAAATTGAACCACTGAGAAAAAGTTCAAATGGATGTAAACTGTAAATCCACATGCACGTTTATTTTGTATATGTGAGCAGTTTGAGTCATTTTCCTGTACAGAATCTGTGCTGAAATGAAGCTCTAACTATGGGCTACATTTTATGCTACACAGCAGGGGAGGGAGACAGAGCCGGAAGTGTACAGAACACTCACTCCCACCATTTTGTCACAATTAATGAAGTGTGCATTTCCCCCCCCCCCTCCATTAGTGCTCAAACCAGTGAACTGCACAGCAGGAAGACAGCCAATTAGCTAAGTGTAGGGTGGGGCTGGGGAAGTCCATGCCCAATCAGGCGTGGGGACGTCCAGCTACAGAGGGGATCAGGCCACGAACCGCAAGTCGGTCATAGCCAGTCATTTAAAGCCACTCTGGCAGGAGTGTGCAACAGCTACAGAAGAAATCTACCTTTGTAAGAAGAGGAAAATTGAAAGAAGACTTTGTGCAGCATCTGGCCACTATTTAAACCCTCGCCACCAGAGCTTTAGACCTGACATGTTCCCACTCTGCTCAATACAAACCCTTTTGCTGAGTGAAAATTGGAGTGGGCCACATAAAATCAGAGTTGATTGCCTTTGTTGACAAGCTGACTTGGTCTATAATTAACTATCCTTTAAATTTCAGCTGGGCTGCTGAGTTCAGTGCCCATATGCCTTTCGTGTTATCACAAACCAGGTTGCTGAGTAAATGTCATCATGCTGAATTTTCAGTCAGGGTGATGGGGCAGCCCACCTGATTTAGCAACATACAATAAAACCTAAGACTCTATCTTTGATTAAAATTGAATCAAGTTAGTAACAGCTGTAAATGGAAATCTCATGCTTTGATTTGCCAGCAGCTCAAACCAGTTAACTGCACAGCTTTCACATATACAGAACGAAAACTCTAATCTCAACAAAAACAAGAATAAAATCTCTGTGAAAAGAACTCACTTGTTGCTTTCGGCTTTACTGCTGTTTAAGAAAAAGAATAAAAATGTGTGATAACAAGATAGAACACACTTCCTTTCTCACACTGTGTGGTTAATGTTTGTACTTCTCAGTCAGGGTAGTTCTGCTCCTGACAGAAGAAACATCCAGTCCAATATCTTGCATTGTATATACCATGTTTGCAAAATCCCACCCATGCATATTAAGACATGCAGCTCACTCTGCTCAATTTCTAAAACCCAATGAAGCCATGTTGTTGAAAATGAAAATCATCGTGGCCAAAGTCAAAATGGAGTCCTTGTGTGATTGTGTACATGATTCCTGGCTTCAATTCTGGTGTTGCACCAGAAACAATTAACATTTGTGGCATCTGGAAGTTGCAATAGATCTCGTCATTCCTCCTGACACAACAAGTTTACTCAGTGTTCATGTGCAGGACAACAATAATCCTTGGAAATAGTTAAATGTCGTACGCAACATGTGAATTACTAAACTTCATTGGCTCATCACTGAATACTGCAGAAATTCAGGTATAATATTCATCAATCATACATTTTCATTATTGATGGAGGTTACTCAATGGCTATTGGCTTTATCAAATGTGTTCAACAACACCCATTAATTAAAACATGGATACCAAGATTCCTGGGGGTTTTTTGAGATTTCCTGCCGCATGTCTGATGGGAACTCAGTGATACCTCTTAGAACTGAGCAAACACCTGGTTCCACCAACTACACATTGCAATAGACTTTTGTGTTTGAAGATACACCTACTGCTGGTGAACATAATTCTGATTGTTGCTTCTCCCCAATGCACTAGACACAACTAACATACTCTTAATCATCATTGGTCATGGTCAAGTACCAACGACTAGAAACCCAAGAATATCTGTGCGCAAATGGTGAGGCCTAAGGGGCCCCAGATATTAGACCTCACAGCTCATTCCGTTAGTGTTGGAGGAATAGACACAAGCAGCTGAGGGCACAAGGTACAGACCACTGCTAGATCAGAAGTAATGGATGGCCTTGGGAGTGGTGTAAGGGAGATTGAAAGATCAAAAGGCTAGGCCAAGGCCGAGAAGTCTTGGGTCTGGCTAATGGCAGTGCAGAAATGGAATAGTGATGCTTGGGAGGGTGATTTACAGGTTAATAACCTACAATTTTTCTACAAGAAATCTGTAGGTTTGGGTTCCCTAAGTGCGATAGCTCAACAGAGTCTAACACCTGTCCCAGTCATGGGTGCTTCTTTATTGTCTATAGCCATATGTTTTCTGCCCACCAGGTAGGAAACAGAGAATCACAGAATTATGCACCGGCTCTCCAAATGAGCATTTAACCTAGTGTCATTCTGCTGCCTTCTCCTAGTAACCTTGCACATTGTACTTTTTGAACAGTTATCTAATTCCCTCTTGAATGCCTCAATTGAGTCTGCCTCCACCATACACTCAGACTGTGCATTCCAGACCCTAAACACTCATTTTTCCCATATCACATTTCCTTCTTTTATCAATTGCCTTAAATGTGTGCCCTGTGGTTCTCAATCCTATACCAATGCGAATAGTTTCCCCTATCCACTCTGTCCAAGCCCTTCATGATTTTTAATACTTCTATCAAATCTCTTCAGCCTTCAGTTCTCAAAGTAAAAAGAGCCCCAACTTCTCCAATCTCTCTTCATAATTGAGGCTCTGCAACACCTGAAAACTGGACATAACATGACCCAATTCCTAGGCAAATATGATCATGAGCTATGAAGTTTAATCTGAACTTCACTTCCTTGATTATTTTAATTATTCTTTATTGTGAGCTTTATTAGGACAAATTGTTAATTGATTTTTATAAAATGACCCTGAATGGATAAACTATGGTTTAACTAGCTAAACTCCATGTTCATTCCATTGACAAGAGAAGGTGTAAACTGATGTGCAAACTTATAGACACGATAATCTATCCATTGGTTTTTTTGTGCTTTGATCATTAGTAGAAGAATGGAAAGGTTAGAAACGTGCACAAAGTTCTCACTGATTGAATATTTGCATTACCTTTTGTTGTAGGTTTCTGTTTCACTTGTTTCACAGTAGTTTTGGCCTCTGGACATTTGGTGAACAATTGAATTAGGTTTGATGTTAATCATAATCCATTGTACATGAAGATTGATCAGATATCAGTCTCATAACAGCAACATTCAACATATTTCATCTATATATGCAATAATTAACATGGCACAAAAGTAAAGGTTTCCCAAAAAATGGCTTATCCACCCATTAGATCCACAGAAAAGTTACAGCTCAGGAGGAGGTTTTTCAGCCATGCCAACCCAAGGACACCCAAGTGCCTTTTCTAATCCCACCTTCCTGCACCTGGCCCATAGCCCTGTAGTTTACAGCACTTAAGGTGCAGATCCAGACGGAATTGTTTGTGTGGGCAGTAAAATTTTCAAGCGGAGATAAATTGAGGTGCGAATGTTATGAATGCAACAGATGACGGGGCATGTGAATCTGTGTGATCATAGATCTCAAATCGACTAATACACACATCACCTGACCACTGTCATAGAAACATGGGGTGGAATTCTCTGGCCGTGCTGGTCTAAAAGCTGGAAATTCCCGCCCAATTCCACAATATTCCAGGTGTGACCTCACAAACAATTGCAGCAAAACATCCCTATCCCCATACTCAAATCCTCTTGCTAATAAGGCCAACATGCCATTTTTTACTGCCTGCTGTACCTGTGCGTTTACTTTCAGCGACTGATGCACGAGGACACCAAGGTCTCACTCGGTATCCACCTCCCTAAATTTACACCCATTCAAGTAATAATCTGTTTTCCTATTATTGCTACTAAAGTGGATAACCTCACATTTATCCACATTATACTGCATCTGCCACGTATATGCTCAGACACTCAGCCTGTCCAAATCATGCTGAAACATCTCTGCATCCTGCTCACAGGTCACTCTCCCACCCAACTTTGTGCCATCTGCAAATTTGGAGATAACCGGGGCATGTTTTGCAGCAGCAGAGATGGCTTTCCATTGGCCACCAGCAGGACCTTCCTGTCCCTCTGATGTTTATGCCAGGGAACCCGCTGCGGGGGCTGCCTTCAGAGGAACAAGAAGATCCCGGCAGCAGGAAGGACCAGAAAATCCTGGCCTAAGATGACCATCCACTTATTTGAAAAGTAGCTGGGAAGAGGTGTCAGAGAAATTATTACACATGTTTGATAATTTATCAAAGATGTAGTGCCACAGAAGTGAAGAGCTAATGTAATTCCTCTATTTAAGAAAGGGAACAGAATAAACCAGTCAGATTAACATTGATAGGAAAAATAATGGGATCCCTACAAAAGGAGAGAATATAAGAACATCTAGAAAAGAAAAATATAGAAATGAATAGCATGGATTTCAAAAGGCAAAATCCTGCTTGGGCAATTTTATCGGATTTTTAAAAAAATGTTAACAGAGAGAATGAACAATGGTAATGCAGTAGATGCACAAGGTGCCCAATAATAGACTAATGAACAACAACAAAAAATGAAACATCAGGAGACAAAGTAGCAGAATGGATTGCTAGCTGGCTTCAAGGTGGATTGAGAATGCCAGAAGATGAGAAAAGGTGTTCCAGAAGGATCAGTTCTGGGACCACGCTGTAAACAGTTTACGTTAACAATTTGGAATCAAAAACACAATTCCAAAATTTGCAGGTGACATCAAATGGGGAAGTGCTACAATAGATTACTGGAGGATATTAATAAACTTGCACGGTGTGCAAATCATTGAAAAATGAAGTTCAACATGGATAAATGAGAGATGGTACGTTTTAGTTGAAAGAATAATGAGGTCATTTATTATTCGGAAGGCCCATTTCCAGATTAGGTAGAGGTATGAAGGGATGTCACAGTACAAATCACCATTTACTAAACTTTGTGCAACAGGTTAGAGAAGCTCAAAAGGAAAACTAAACACAAAATTTTATTTCTAGAGCCACAGAATTGAAAAGTAGTAAAGTTATGCCAAACCTCTATCAAATCTTGGTTATTCATGTTTTGAGAGTCAGTTCTGTGAAAATATTGCAACTTCCAAAATTGATTTGGTTCATTTGAATTACGTCTCAGAGTAAAGTCGGTCCATCTTTAGATAACCTTCTTGTTCAAAGGCAATTCCTCGAAATTGGGGATGACTTGCTTCCATTTCAGTTTGATGCATTCTGAAATGGTTGGTAAGTCAATTGCATGATCTGCAGACTCCACCACATGCATGGCAGTTGCAGTTTCAAGGGTCAGGTAGATGAGTTGTTTGGACTTTGTGTGCTCTGTCTGATGCCATTGACTTCACCTCGGCATTTTCCTGACAAAATGTCTTGATACATTCAGTGCCTTTCCAAATAAACCCTCACCATTTTGATTGGTCACACTCCTGTGAGTCAATGGAAATATTTGGTCACTTTAGGAATGCTTAGAGGATGTTCCAAAAGTTTTTCCACTGTCCTCCCTTTGGATAACTCCAAATCGGTGGGCAACCGAGAGCTCCAAAGTACTTGCAGTTTCCTGGATCCATATCATGAGGAAGACATGTTACATATGAGGAGAATGAGAAAGAGTGGGTCAATATACTGGACTTCCCAACTTTTATTTGACTGTGGCACAGTTCAGATCAACCAAATCAAATCTGAGAGTTGCAACATTTCACAGAACTAGCACTCAAAACGTGGACCATCATTTTACAGTGTGAAGTGCACACTTTGTGAAGTGCATAAATAACTTTAACTGTTATATACTGTTGAAAGATATGAACTATTGCTAAAGAAACTGGGTTCTTAGAATACATTCTCAGCATACCAGCTCAGTGGATTAATTAGTCATGCACCAATATTTTCTCGCAGTGTTGAGAACCAGGATGGAATTCACCTAAAGAACTTGCAAACGGAATCCGCGCTTCATAATACCAATATCATGCAACAATGCTAGTGATAGCCACACTGAAATCTGCAACTGGCTTATTTTTCTGCACAATGACGTAGAATGCGCTGCAAAGCAGGCATGTGAACCAACCAGCCTAATTTTATCTCATTGAGGCTCTAAAAAGTAACATTTGTATATATAAAGACAAGTACAACATGTCTTACATGTATATATATATAGAAAAACTGCTCTGGTTGTGGTATTGAGTCTAATTGAATGGATAAGTGGTGACAAGGAAGACAGATATTAGGTTATACCTAACTAAAGTGTGATATTACACTAAAGTATAATAATTGATTAGGTGGGGTGTAAAAGTATTGAATTCTGTGCCTTTGTGTATATATATAATATATATATCATACATATATCAAAAGCAGAGTAGAAAATGAGATTCAGATTGAACCACCAAGCAAAGTTATCAATACGTTCAAACAGCCATAAATGGACATTTCATGCAGACATATGCTTTGTTAATGCCAGCAGCTCTAACTATTTAACCGTACAGCTTTTACAAAGAATGAAAGCTCTAATCTCAACAAACAGCAAAAATGAAATCTCTGTAAAAATCACTCACTTGTTACTTTGGGCTTTACCACTGTTTTAAGGAAAAAATAAAAATCTGAGATAACAAGGTAGGTTTTTATTGACAAAGGCATGTCTCTACTCCTGGTGGACCAATTATTTTTCAACAGTGAACAGCAGTAACATTACAATTCGCCCCTCCTTTGATTGTTAAAGGTTTGCTTCTGGCACACTGCTGACGAGGTGTTTCATGATATCATGCAATCACTTTCTATTTGTAAACATGTCTCGAAAGAACACACTTATTTTGTTACACTTCATGTAGAAATCTGTACTTCACAGTTGGGATAGTTCCGCTCCTAATCCTTAACAGAAGATAAATCCAGCCCAGTATCTTGTGCTGTATATTTCATACCTCACCCACACGTATACCCATAGACATGCAGCTCATTTTGAAAAGATCCGTGGCCCAGTTTATAAAACTCATGTCACTGAAGTCGAAAGGAGTGAAAATCATAGTGGTCAAAATCAAAGTGGTCCCCATGTGTGTACAGCTGCTGTTCCTGCACATTACTCCTAGCCTTAAGTCTGATGGTATGATAGAGACAACTAATGTTTGTGACATCTATAAGTTGCTGGTAGACCTTAGCATTCCTCCTGACAAACTGTTTGGACAGGACAGCAATAAACATTGGAAATAGTTAAATGCTGTACACAACTCAGGATATATGAGTCACAAAATCTCTTTAACTCATCACTGAATACTGCAGGAATGCAGGTATAGTTTATCCTTCCACATTACTATGGTACATTACAATACATTATCACCAGCATAAAGTTTGATTATTGATGAAGAAAGCTCATCTCCTATTGGATTTGCCAAATGCTTTCAACACTGTCCAATAATTAAACATGGGAATGAAGATTCCTTGTGACTTCTGGATTTCTCCTGCCTAAGTCTGGCGAGGAACTAGTGGAAACCCCAGAAAACATGGTGAGACTTTGCTATGCCAACTATTCATTGCAATCCACCTGCTGTTGTTGAACATAATTCTGAGTTTTGCTTCTGCCAATGCTCCGAGTACGGTGGGAGGTATTTTCTCATTATTTTGCATCGGCTCCAAGAGCAGCTCCCTCTGCCATTTGTGAGCCTCTGAGTGAAAACAAAGGGGCAGGTACCATGATGCCATACTGGCGGGAGAGCCCACCCCGCAACTTAGGTTTTTAAAAGGGCTCTCTGATTTGAATAAAAATAGAAACCTCCCCTTCCAACCAATGCAAACTGCACCACTACGGAACTCCCTCCCATGCCAACCATGCAAATGCTCCACACCATCATGCCACCCCCCCAAAAAAAAATTCAGAGCACCCCCACACAACCCCCTTCCTCCTGCCCCCCCCCCGCCCCCCACTCCCCAGGAACTCCCCCACTACAGAATCCCCCCTCCCCCACCGATGCTGCCCAGCCACTGCCCCTTGGCACTGCCCAGGCATTACTAGGGAGGTGCCAAGGGGCAGTGATTGAGCAGTACTCGGGCATCACCCTCTCCCTCCTGGGGGCTACACTCACTTGTGCACCTCTGGCGCGTTCTGTTCTCAAGGTGCACAGTGTGGGGGACCCACAGTGATTCACACTGGCATGCCATCACACCAACGTGAATGGAAGATTTAATGTGGTCTGATGATCAGGTGTCAAGGCCTGATAATGACATTTAAATGTATTCGTTCCTGACATTCAACATGAGTATACCCTCCCCGCCGACACCTGGGTCTCTGCGGCTGCTTTCCCCCAAGCCTACCATAATCACCTCCCCTCCTGAGCCCCTAGGACACCCCCTACTCTCCCGCCCCGGGACTCAATTCAAGGCAAAGCATTGCAACACTGCTTCTGGCCACTGCAGTGTTGTGCCTGTCCGGGACAGTTCTCAGAAGTGAGACTTCCTTCCAAGGGTGGATGGAAGTCCTACCCACTGCAAATCAACACTCAGTAGGAGTTCAGGAGTCAGCGGTAACACTTTTTGTGCTAATTCTCAGGATGGCGAATGCCAATCACTCACCGTCCTTAAAATGCTACCCAAAGCTTCGACTGGTTCTTTCCCATCACTAAAGGGACTTAATAGGCTGCATAGCAGCTGAAAAACAGACACAACACAACCCAAAGTAGTCCAAAATATTCATGAGGTAGTTTTCCATATTTTAAATTGAACCTAATTTTGTTGATTATTGCATTTATGGTATGACATGTGAAAGGGTTAATAATCACACAGGTTTAAACATCATATAAAGCTGCAAGCTGCTAAACTCAATCACAGGGAAAACTCAGAAAATAACAGGGCTTGATTAAAGCAGACCCAGATAAGAGTTAAGGACCATAAAATTCCTAGTTACAAGGAAGGCCTCAGCGCAACATACACACAAGTTTTCCATTGAATTATGTACAGCCGCAGCTTGTTATTATCTGTTCTAACAATAGACAATGGACAGGGGAGGTCACGAGGGGTTGATATACCACTGATTAGGTATATAGCTATCATAATGATGTCTGGAAGTTAATCGATAAATCAAATCAAATCCATATCCACAGATCTCTAAAGGTTGCCACTCAAGTGGATAGAGCTGTGAAGAAGGCCTATAGTGTGTTAGCTTTTATTAACAGGGGGTTGGAGTTTAAGAGCTGTGGGGTTATGCTGCAACTGTACAGGACCTTGGTGAGACCACATTTGGAATATTGTGAGCAGTTCTGGACACCTCAGTATAAGAAGGATGTGGAAGCGCTGGAAAGAGTGCAGAGGAGATTTACCAGGATGCTGCCTGGTTTGGAGGGTAGGTCTTATCAGGAAAGGTTGAGGGAGCTGGGGCTGTTCTCTCTGGAGCAGAGGAGGCTGAGGTTTATAAAATGATGAAGGGGATAGATAGAGTGAACGTTCAAAGACTATTTCCTCGGGTGGATGGAGCTATTACAAGGGGGCATAACTATAGGGTTCATGGTGGGAGATATAGGAAGGATATCAGAGGTAGGTTCTTTACGCAGAGAGTGGTTGGGGTGTGGAATGGACTGCCTGCAATGATAGTGGAGTCAGACACTTTAGGAACATTTAAGCGGTTATTGGATAGGCACATGGAGCACACCAGGATGATAGGGAGTGGGATAGCTTGATCTTGGTTTCAAATAAAGCTCGGCACAACATCATGGGCTGAAGGGCCTGTTCTGTGCTGTACTGTTCTATGTTCTATGTTCTAAATGAAATACGTGCTTGGTGATATTATACTTGGATTGATGTGCACAAATTGTAATTGGACTACTATACCCTTATGTTATACATTATGTAATCCCAATCATTAGTCGAGTGGATATAGATAACTTCTGTGGAAATGTACATCTCTGATTGCTATATACTAATTACTTATAATCGAATCTAAAATATATCTGTCTGTGTGATGCTGTATTCAGTGCTCTGGACTGCGCCACCAGCTAGTATACTGGAGCCCTAGCTATAGCTCTTAATAAAGGCAGATTTTAAAACTCTGAAATTCTTCATCTGGTCACTTGAACAGAACAAAGTCCGTAAGCAGCTGAACAGCTACTTTTTCCCTGCAACAGATTGGCGACAAGATGGGATTCACTCATGCTAGCTGGGGAAACAGGACTGCAATTTGGTAGTGTAACTGGACAAATCTCGGTTTTCTTTCCATGGTCAAAAGGAATAAACTGTTGTGCAGATTGCAAGAGGTGATGACCCATCCATCCCCAGAGAATCACTGGTAAATTGTCACTTTTAGCTTTGGAAGGATGGAGAGCTAAAAGCACAGCTAAAAATCTACTTGGACTGAATATTGTGTTAATTTTCTTTAGAGGTTTGCCTCACTGTTTCTGTCTCTAAACATTTGGTGAGCTACTGAATTATGTTCAAGATTAATCATACTTTAATTGTACATTGACCAGATGTTGATCTCACAAGGTGCACCGTGAACATGTAGTACGTACAATTAAGGAATACACCTGATGATTTTCCTGTCGTCACCGCCTGAGAACTTGACCCAAATCCCACCCATTTGCTGCTGCTTTTAAAGACAGTTTGATTTTCCAGTTGAGATGGGAACTTCATAACTTAATACAAAACAGAGTCAGGTGAAATCATTTAAACAATGCTGCTACTACACTCACTGTCTGACCACTGTTAATTAGAAATGGTACAAGTCAGATCACAGCATGGAGAATGTTGTGCAGGTAGAAAGGAAGGCAAGGCATGTTAAATTTTGCAAGACTCCTTCTTCATCAATTTCATCAGCTTTTCTGCATGATAAAGGGGCGCAGGGAACCTGGGCAGCAGTAGTTTGTTTGAGAGCAAGACATTTTGTGCGGCGACAATTCTTAAAATGGTCTTGTTTGCCAATAAAGCACAGGAGTTGGCACTGTGGCAAATATTGCATTTGTGGAGAAGAACAGTGAACAACAGGAGCAAAAATGGCCAATAACTTCCAGAATTGAAAACTTGTCTGGAAACACAAGAAACCTCCTGTTACTGAGGATACCTGGGAGTCCTGCCACAGGAACAAAGAACAAAGAAAATTACAGCACAGGAACAGGCCCTTCGGCCCTCCAAGCCTGCATCGACCATGCTACCCGACTTAACTAAAACCCCCTACCCTTCCAGAGACCATATCCCTCTATTCCCATCCTATTCATGCATTTGTCCAGATGCCTCTTAAAACTCACTATCGTATCTGCTTCCACTACCTCCTCCAAAGAAGGTCCAATAAAAGAAGGTAGCCCCAGATGGGATAACCCTGTCATCATATTGCATGGTGGCACAGTGGTTAGCATTGCTGCCTCACAGCGCCAGGGACCCGGGTTCCATTCTGGCCTCGGATCACTGTCTGTGTGGAGTTTGCAGATTCTCCCCATATCTGCGTGGGTTTCCTTCGGGTGCTCCGGTTTCCTCCCACAGTTCAAAGATGTGTAGGTTAGGTTGATTGGCCATGCTAAATTGACCCGAGTGTCAGGGGATTAGCAGAGTAAATTATGTGGGGTTACCGGAATAGTGCCTGGGTGGGATTGTGATCGGTGTAGACTCGATGGGCCGAATGGCCTCCTTCTGCACTGTAGCTATTTTATGATTCTAGGTCAAATCTTTTTGGATGAAAGTAAACCAAACAGAGATTCCCAGATCCAGAGGATGGAGTTGAAATTCTGATGAATGGAGGAATGAACAAAGGTTTACTGACATTTGCATATTTTACTTTACCACTGGGACACGGTTTTCATGAATCAAATCAAATTTGAGAGCTGCAAAATGTTGACAGAATTTGCATGCAATATAGATAACCCTTTCAAACATTGAGCATTTTACTGCATGGGAACTGAAGTGCACTCTTCCTGTGGGTTATAAAAATAGCACTCACAATGACATATCAATATTGAATGGTATGAATGCTCGCTAAAGAAACCTAGCTTTAAAAATCAATTGTCAGTCGGCCAAGAGAAAACATATATCATTTGTTAATTTTATACAGTTAAATTGAGAACCAGATATGGAGCTGGCCCAAAGAATGTGCAATTTGGAGCAGAATCTAATTAATATAATTACAATATTGCAATGATACTAGTGGTAGCCACTGTGAAGCCTTCTTGTGACTCACTTATCCCCACCATGAAATATAATCTATTGAAAATCAGATGCATGGGCAGAAAAGCCTGATTACATCTCAAAATTAGCATGCATATACACAAGGTGCAGTACAACAGACAGGATCTGCCATCCTGGTGTATACATTGGGTGGCTGGAGCGGAAATGAGAGTGATTTCCACTTGGGGGGTAGGACAGCTGGCCACACACAACCTCGCACTATTTAACTCATTGCATCTGCTTGAGCAAGGAGCTCGACAAAACTCATGGCAGCCCAAAACACCTGGACAGCCCATTCTCTCACCTCAAGCCAGGAGCTCTGGATGCTGAATTCATCAGATGGCTCCCTGCAGATTTTCTTCCAGGCTGTTCAGGAAAGACTGGAGGTTCTCTTTCTCAGTGATGGCCCTCCTGTTTAAACACAGTGGCCTGAATGGTGGCTGCAATGGAGGGTAGTGCCCATGGGGCCCACAAAGAACCGGTCAACAGTGCCGAAAAAGGATGAACAAACTGATACGCTGCACCAGGGTAAGTGGCACCATTTACTCTCTGCAAGTAATGCCCATAAGGGCATCAGGCAGTGTAAGTGTGTGATTGAAAATGATTGTCAACAGGAATTTGGGTTGCAAGACTCAGCAACAGATGGGACCTGTGTACTGAATGTGTGGAGACCACTTCATTGTTCTATCAGTTACAGGACATCCTGCTTGTTCAACATTCATTTGGGAGGATTCAGGAGCTGGCATATGCACACATACTCCTAAACTCCTCAGGCACCCTTTGGAATGACATCTTATCCATGGCCTGGATTTTCAGCGTTCATGAGCCCTTTACAAATGATGGGGTTGGGTCCCAAATTTTGGATTCCTGACCCTATTCCTGAGCTATCTGATTTTCAGGAGTTCCTTTAAAGGGTGCGGGCTGGGTCCTATCAAAACCCGTACCCAGCACTCATGACTAAGCCAGCTCTGTTGAGGGGAAGGGTGTGTCCTACTCATCCACAATTTTCTCAGAGTTGAGCCAAGTTTTTAAAGAGTCATAGTTCAGACTCATGAACCATAGTTTCAATGAGGGAACATTTTAAAAGGTAATTTCAAAAGGTCTTCCTCATGCTCTCTATGCCATGCTCTGCCCTTCTACCAAGCCCCATGGCCCCTCATGCCCCCTGTGCTAATCTCTGCACCAACCCCTCATGGCCTCCATGCAAAGCTTAGCTCTTCCACCCATCCACATAGCTCCTCCCTTCGAAACTCCAGAGAATGCAGGTCCAGTTTTCTCAATTTCTCCTCATAAGACAATCCTGCCATCCCAGAGATTAGTCTGATGAGTCTCTGTGGCACTCCCTCAGTGGCAAGTTTATCCTTCCTTTGATAAGGAGACCAAAACTGTACACAACAGGTGTAGTCTCACCAAGGCTCTATATAATTGCAGCAAAACATTATTACTACTGTTCAAATTCCCTTGCAATGAAGGTCAACATACCATCTGCCATCCTAATTGCTTGCTGCACCTGCTCATTTTTAGTAACTCGTGAACAAGGACACCCACCTTTGGACATCAACACTTCCAAACATCTCACCATTTAAGAAATACTCTGTCTTCTGTTTTTTCTACCAAATTGGATATCGTCACACTTGTTCATTTGATATCAACATCTGCCATGTTCTTGCCCATTCGCTTGGCCTGCCCAAGATCCTTTGAAGTCTCCTTGCATTCTCCTCACAACTTACATTCCCACCAAATCATTTATGTAGATTGTGAATAACTGTGGCCCCAGCACTGATCCTTATGCCACCCTTCTAGTAACAGACTGTCAACTTGAGAATGATCCATTTATTGCTACTCTCTCTTTTCTGTCTGTTAACCAATTTTCAATCCAACCCCAATCCAGCCTTTGCAAAGAACTAAAAATCTAATCCCCAGAAAACATAGTTATAACATTGTTGAATAAAGTATCTGTGAAAGTCACTCACCTGTTGCTTTGGGCTTTACTGCTGTTTAGAGAAAAAAAATGAAAATCTGAGGTAAGATTTAATGCAGCCTGTTGCAACACTAAACATGGCAGACTTAATCATGGGAGAGGACTTGTTTCAGTCTCCCAACTTTGGCAAAATGCAGTTGGGATTGGGCCCATGAATCAGCCAATTGACACTCATTAGCCTTGAGCCCGCTGCAATGTAGTTATGGCTCAGGGATCAAATGGAGGCCATATGTCTTTCCTGCATTGTTGGAAGACCACCCAGCAAATCCAGTCAGGTATGCTAGTGTCCTCCTGGGAAGGGGGTGGGGGTGTGTTCCTTGTAGTTAGAACACTCGGCAAAGTTAGTCCATTCTTGAAAGACAAGCGGCACAGTAGCACAGTGGTGAGCACTGCTGCTTCACTGCACCAGGGACCTGGGTTCGATTCTCGGCTTGGGTCACTATCTGTGTGGAGTTTGCACATTTTCCCCCTGTCTCCGTGGGTTTCCTCCGGGTGCTCTGGTTTCCTCCCACATTCTGAAAGATGTGCTGGTTAGGTGCATTGACCTGAACAAGCACTGGACTGTGACAACTAGGGGAATTTCACAGTAACTTAATTGCAGTGTTAATGTAAGCCTTACTTGTGACTAAGAAATAAACTTTATTTTAAAAAGATTCCCTACTGTAGGTGGACAAATATGTTTCATGATACAAATCAGCTTCATGATATCACTCAAATGGGGGTAAATATGACTTTGGGTGATGATATATAAGAGGTGACATGGATTCAGCTGCACGCTGTTCATCTCCACCAATTTTTATATCCACTTGGCAGTCATAAAGTTGTCACCTGTTTTGCACTAATATTATCAAAATTAACCCCCATGTGTGAAAATACAGCTGCTCCACCTTATTCCTATTGACATTTTCTTGTCATCCATCAAATACAACCAACATGCGCAGATTTTGTCAGTTAATCGCCAAAGCTCATGTTGATACTCTGTATTCAAAGAGGCCAAGTTTGGCAGTTTTTAATGCGAACATTATTTTGTTGATTATGTTATCTATTAGCTTTGCGGTGGCAACATTCTCAAATGAATTTTACAAGGTGGCCCGATGCAGATAAAGCTGAATTACCAAAATTGGAGTGTCGGATGCCAGATCCATTCATTGTCAGAGACTGGTAGTTTTGTGCTTCTAATATTGAAGAAAGGACATTTACGAGGTTAGAAGTGTACTTAAATATGTCATTGGTCTAATTTTTGTGTTACCTTTCTTTGCAGGTTTTGGCTTCATTTGCTTCATGGATGCTTTCTCTAAACATTAGGTGAAAAATTGAATTAGGTTTAATATTAATAATAATTTTATTTTACAATGAATATTAATCATATATTAGTCTCATAAAATGTTCATTCAACAAATTATACATACATCGACAATACTTAATATAACAAAATATATGGGGAGTGGCTTTTCCAGTAACTGTCATGGCAATGGGCCTGTCGTGGCCCCGAATAAAATGGTTTTGTCCCACCACGCAGTTATTGCTGCTCTTATAGGCAGAGGGGAGGAGGAGGTGTCTTCAAAGGGGTGAGGGGGCCTCTTGAATGACATTCCTCTTCTCTTGCTTGAAGGGTAAAATATTGTCGATGGTGGAATGAGACCCATAAGTGGCCATTAATTGGCCACCTAAAGGCCTCAATAGATTAAAGAGTTCCCCCCCACCCCCTGCCAAAAACCTAGCATCCTACCCATGTAAAATTTCAGACAGTTCAGGTGGTGGCAGGGAGGTGTAGGAAGGATTTTACCAGCTCCCCACCTTCAAACCCACCAGCAAGGGAGTGTAAGATCCAA
Source organism: Mustelus asterias (assembly GCF_964213995.1). Taxonomy (NCBI): domain Eukaryota; kingdom Metazoa; phylum Chordata; class Chondrichthyes; order Carcharhiniformes; family Triakidae; genus Mustelus; species Mustelus asterias. Next base: position 72,693,010 of record NC_135805.1, read on the forward strand.
CTCAAACACATTTAAAAAATGTTCAAGTTTTTTAAGCCCCAAATTTAAAGCTGACCAACTGTTCAACACTAATTCTGCACAATATTTCCATGCCAGAGATGGCATAACATCGTGAATGACACAAGTTTATGCAGACAGAAAGGAAAACATGTGTTGTTCTATTTTACAAACCTAGGCCCACTTCTTTTTGATTTAATAAGTTTCCTATGCAAGAAAAGGCAGATTAAGGAGCCTTTGCACCAACACATTTTGCTTAGGGGTGAGAAATCTGGTGAGGCACCTGCTTTTAAAGGGCTGCTGCTTGGCATTAAAAAAAAATAGAGTTTTTGTTGTAGCAAAAGTTGCACTTTTAGAGAAGAAAATAGATCAAAGAAAGTGGGATAAACCGTATGCATCCAAAGATGTGTTGAAACAGAAATATGGGGAAAGTTGCTTTTGTTTAGCATTCCCTGGTGTCCTAATGCAGGAAGTGCAAAAAAATTAACAGGGTGATCCACCTGGGAGTCGATGGTCACTATAAAGCCAAGCTGAAAATATACATAGAAGGAGATACCAGTAGCAGAGTAATTGGAGATTCCTAGATCAATAGCATGAGGAAGATGCTTTGTAGCATGAAGCGGAGTGAAAAAGATATACTGATCGGCATACTTTATTTTATCTTGGAGTACTGTTCGCAAGAACAACATCAAGCTTGTGACCTGCAACATCTTCACTAGCATGCAAAACAATCTTTTCTATAGCTTATTTTTACTTTAGGGAAATTGAAGCATAATTCTGTGGGCTGCACAAATACCTTGCGCTGTTAGATAAACATGCTGAAAGGTTATGAATTATTCCTGCAGAACCTTACCTCTCATTATCCAACTTCAGCAGACCAGGTCTGTGCATTAGCCATGTGGCAATTTTTATGGGTTAGTTAAAAATGAGAAATGGAACTTGTCCAAAGAATGTGCAATTCTGAATGTGAGCCTAATTAATATAATTACCATATTAGAATGGTGCTTATGGTGGTCACAATGCAGCTTCCCTTTGTCTGCTTTCTCACCCTGTATGAAATATGATGCATCGAAAACCAGGCATGTGTTGAGAAGCCTGATTTCACCGAGGATCCATAAAATTAGCATTCATACATACAAAGCATAGTGCGACATGCTTTTAGAAAAAGAATTGTTGGGGTTGTTATGACGCTGCATCTATTTGGAGAAATTAATGGTGAGAAGGAATATACTGTAACTCTGTTTTTACTGTGGGAACATCCTAACCATAAATCTATGTTAGACTAAAAGTAGCAATATAAAATCATATAGCTCAGAAGGACATTGAAGCCATCATGTCTGTGCCAATTAGCTTCACAGATTTGCTCTTTCCCTATAGTCCTGCATATTTTTATGTTTTAACTATAGATCCAGCTCCATTGTGAAAATTATTACTGAATCTGTAACCGCCAGCCTTTCAGGCAGTGGATTTTCACTGCATAAAAATTATCTAATCATCTCCCCTCTGGTCCTTTTGTCAATGATCTTAAATCTTTGTTTCCCTGATTTCTGGCTCCCCTGCCAATAGAAACAGATTTTTTAGTTGCCCTTGTACCAGGAAGAGAGTTGCTCTGAGTTGAATTACACAATGCCCATCCAGGCACATATCTAAGATTAAGATGCTCACCAAGAGAAATGTCTGGTGGCCTGGCATTGATGCGGACATTCAGAGCCCAGTCAAGCACCATGAATAGTGCCAATTGCAACAAAGGTTGCCTGCTGCAGCCCCACTGTATCCTTGAAAGTAGCCTGGGTGGCCATGGGTACGAGTCCATGTTGATTATGTTGGTCCATTCATGGGCATAATGTTTTTACTCCTTTTCAATGCACAAAGTGGATGGAAGTGTTTGAAGTGAAGTCTCTGACGTCACAAGGCAGAAGTTTTCAGCCTCACTCACCCTATGATCAGAAAATCTCACCCAAGGTCAACAGACCTTTGCATTGATCTGCCCCTGCCCACTACGATTCCCATGGCAGGTGTAGCAATGGGAGTCCCCTGTAGAGTTCCTAATGAATCGTCATTTCAGAGTGAGACTGAGCCTTGTGTTTCCAAATTTGCCTGAGAGGGTAGAGGTCAGCCAAAGCAGTCAGAAGACAAACCATAATTTATGCAAGTCAACACAGGTCAGTTTCAGTGGATGAAGCTGTGTATGTGAGGAAATTTTGAAGTGGCCTGAGTTGGATCCCTGGAGTCATTGGGCCCGATTTTGCCATCAAGTTGTGCTCATTTTCAGGGGCAAAAACTTGGTAAAGTCGGGCATGAGGCAAGTGGCACGATCCATGTCCACCTCCGCGCTGGTTTCCCCTTTACCAAGGCCCGAAAATGGACACAATCGGGAGCGCGCCCGAAACGGGCATGACAGCCATTTAAATGCATTTAAATTGAATTAATGGGCTGGACGCCCAACTTTGCCGGCACTTCCCCCTTTACCACCACGTTCGCCAATCCGGAATCGGCGCGAAACAGACATGCTCCATAAAAGTCCGATTCGGGCGGTCCAGCAGTGAGGGTCAGTGAGGAGGTAAGTGCATAGCGTCCGATGGCTCTCTGCTGCTTACAGGTGTCCTTTCGTTGCAGCCTTTTTCTTTCTTGGGTCGGTGGCAGCTCTGCGAGTGTGTGTGGGGGGGGGTTGGAGGGATGTTGCTCAGCAGGGTCTCCGATGTCTGACTTGCAGCAAGAACACGGGTCTCAGCACTGACCTCGGGTCTTGCCGTGCTGCTGGGCCTTATGGCACTTCGCTCACTTCCAGCTGAAGGATGTGCACAAAGCCCTTGCAAATTGCACTGCTGCAGCCTCTCAACTTGTGGGGAGCATGTGACTGGAGGAATTGGGGGGGTCTGTGATTGTGGGCAGCATGTGGCTGCGGGAATTGGGGGGACTGTGATTGCGGGGAGTACGTGACTGGGGGAGTGGGGGGGGCTGTGATAGTGGGGCACATGTGGCTGGGGGAATTGGGGGAGATTGTGATTGTGGGGAGCATGTGGCGGGGGAATTGGGAGGTATGCACAGTGACTGTTGATGTGCTAGGGGCAAGCAGTGTTCCTTAACCTCTACATGTGTTCCTCTTCATCTCCACCCCACCCCCTCCTTCAGAGTGACGAGATGGCTTTTGCAATGCAACCGATCGATCTTGTTGTTCTTTTGGTTGCTGCTGGAGCTGAGGAGGAGGAGCTGGAGGAAGAATTGTGGGCACAGGAGGCTCAGGCCTTACCACTTGCAGGAGTAGAGGGAGACGACCATCAGAGGCAGGAGGTGGTCACCATTCACCCAGAGGAGAGGCGCAGGAGAAGGAGGGAGCAGAGACCCCGGCAGTTCCGTGCGCAAGTGTCATTTGAACAGATGTCGGACACTGTGTGCCACCGATGTCTCTGCCTCCGAAAGGCGACAGTGCAACACGTTGTAGCACTTGCCACCTAGAGGCAGGGGGGGAACCCACTCTCGGTGGCTGTCAAAGTGACGACCGCTCTGAACTTTTATGCGACTGACTCCTTCCAGACCCTCGCGGAGATGTCTGTGGCATCTCCTAGTCAGCTGTGCATACCTGTGTCAAGCAGGTCACATAAGCCCCGTATGCCCGGACTGGGCAGTACATCAAATTTAATCTGGACGAGGCCCATCAGGAAGCCCGGGCTGCAGGGTTCACAGCCATTGCGGGGACGCCTAACGTACAGGGGGCCATCGACTGCACCCACGTCGCCCTCAAGGCCTCCCTACAGAATCCGCTGAGATTCATCAACAGAAAGGGGTTCCACTTCCTGAATGTTCAACCAGTAGGAATTTAGCAATGTAAATAATTCCAACTTTGTGGGTATAATATTTTTATATGTGGTGGGAAAGTGAGCTGTGAGAAGCCACAGAGATGTTTCAGTGTGATTTGGACAGATTGAGTGAGTAGGCAAATACATGGCAGAATAATGTGAATAAATGTGAGGTTATCCAATTTGGTAGCAAAAAAACAGGGAGTAGATTATCTGAAAAACCATAAAATGAGAAGGGGGATTGTTCAATGAGACCTGGCTGTCCTCGTACACCAGTTGAAGATAGGCATGTGAGTGTGGCAGGCGGTGGGGGGTGGGGGGAGGGGGGGCTAGTTGGCCTCCATAGCGAGAGGATTCAAGTACAGGAGTAAGGATGCCTTGCTGCAATTATACATGGCCTTGGTGAGACCAGATTTGGAATATCGTGTGCAGCGTTGGTCTCCTTATCTGAGAAGGGATGTTTTTGCTATGGAGAGAGTGCAGCAGGGATTTACCAGACTAACTCCTGGGATGGTGGGACAGAGCAGAGGTTGAGTCAGTTTGGAGTGTATTCGCTGGCGTTTAGAAGAATGAGGGATATCTCATAGAAATCTAGAAAATTCTAACAGGACTAGACAGGGTAGGACGTTCCCAATGGCAGGGGAGTCCGGAACCAGGGGTCACAGTCTGAGGATGCAGGGTGGAACATTTGGGACTGAGATGAGGAGAATTTTCTTCACCCAAGAGAGAATGGTAACCCTACGGAATTCACTACCACAAAAAGCAATTGAGGCCAAAACATTGTATGCTTTCAAGAAGGGAGTTAGATATAGTTCTTGGGGCTAAAGAGATCAAAGGTTATTGGGGGGGAGGGCGGTGTGGAAAAACAGGAACAGATTACTAAGTTGGATGATCTGCCATGATCATAATGAATAGCAGAGCAGGTTTGGGGGCCGAATGGCCTACTCCTGCTCCTATTTTCTATGTTTCTTTCTGATGAATAAGGTTCCTACAGAACCTAATGTGATTATTCACCTTGATTGTGATAGGAGCCAAAGTTTCACTTAAAGTTGTGATTTTTCAGGAATGTATCCACAACTTTAGGTGAGGACTTAACTATAAATGGCAGGACCCTAACCCCCTAACCTCTGTTTTAAAAATGTATGATCCTCAATTATTACATGAATTATGAAAAGATGTTTTAATTACTCACAAAATGTTAAATAACAATGTTGAAATTATGTTAGATTTTGTTCCAATGTGTTCTTTCTTACCTTTTGTAGTTGCTGCTGGAGTTGATTTTGTTTTTTTCAGTTTTCCTGGTTCTATAGACAATGTAATAATATACATTAGCAATTAGAACCATAGAACCATAGAAAATTACAGATCAGAAACAGGCCTTTTGGCCCTTCTTGTCTGTGCCGAACCATTTTTTGCCTAGTCCCACTGACCTGCACTTGGACCATATCCCTCCACACCCCCTCTCATCCATGAACCCGTCCAAGTTTTTCTTAAATGTTAAAAGCATTTACCACTTTATCCGGCAGCTCATTCCACACTCCCACCACTCTCTGCGTGAAGAAGCCCCCCCTAATATTCCCTTTAAACTTTTCTCCTTTCACCCTTAACCCATGCCCTCTGGTTTTTTTCTCCCCTAGCCTCAGTGGAAAAAGCCTGCTTGCATTCACTCTATCTATACCCATCAAAATCTTATACACCTCTATCAAATCTCCCCTCAATCTTCTACGCTCCAGGGAATAAAGTCCCAACCTATTCAATCTCTCTCTGTAACTCAGCTTCTCAAGTCCCGGCAACATCCTTGTGAACCTTCTCTGCACTCTTTCAACCTTATTTACATCCTTCCTGTAACTAGGTGACCAATTATGGAATGAATTATTCGTGCAACCTCCAGGAATAACTATTCTTAATTGAAATTCAGTACAAATGTAAGAACTCAGCACCAATATTTAATTAATTGTGGGTTTGACTATAAAGCCAGATAAAATATTTATTTGGCCATTTCTAGACTGTTGGGAGGTTGTTACAAGCTAAGTTCCTGGAACAAGAAAAATAAATTTAACATAAATATTTGCTGCAATTCTACCAGACTCGCTACCAAAGTAAGGTTGCACTGGACCATTACAATTTATTTTTTCTTTGTAATCCAAATCTTGAAAGGTGCCTCATTAGATAACATTTCCTCTTTTAAAAAAAGTGGAACAGAATAAGAAGTCGTGTGGTATTTCTTCACTAACATGACAGTAGATTTTGTCTTGGATAATATTTCTGGATTTTGTATGTTAAAAATTTGTAAAGGAATGTTATTAAAGGTGTTTTCTTGTGTGTTCTGACTGAATGGGTTTTTTGGGGGGGATGTTTTGTAAGACTATTTTAACTGTGTAACTTTGCTCTTGTGTGCTTAAGGTTTCTTTTCTTTGTGTTAATAAATTGTTTAATTTTGAAAATCCCTAAAGTACTACTGGAATTCTTTGCTCCTGGGATCAGACGTTCCTTTTTTCTTGCTTTTCAGAATGTAAAAAAAAGTTATGATCAGTAAGACAAGTTTCCCTCTGGGATTTGGCTTACCCAGCAAATAGAATCTGTTGTAGTCATAACATGACACTGAACTTGGGCAAGGAAGCCCATAATTGGGTGAAACTTAGGCTTACCTGCTCAGGAGCAGGGATTGCTGAAGAAAGAGCAGTCAAAGTTTTTCATCTTGCTTTCATCAGGACACTTAACAAGATTCCCAATAGAAGGGGTAAACAATTTATACTGTATGAGGAGAGAATACTGAATAGTTGTCAAGCGGACTCTGATTGGTACAGACATTGCCATGGATAATACACTAGTTGATAGTGACTGAGAGTTAACTGCCAAGCATTATTTGAAATTCAAACCAGGTAGCTTGACCCTGATTGGTCAAGGCATTGCCCTGGGAAATAAATCAGCGAATGTTGTTACTTCTGAAATGGGAACAATGTATGCACACGTTCTTTCTGTCAGCAAACAACAGGGCCCTATGTTTTAACGTATGTAGCTTCCAGCACATGCAAATGCACTGCACTGCACTGCAAGCCCGACTGATAAACTTAAATTGGTTCTCAGTGTAATTTTTAGCACACTGAGGATTATTTAGCAATTTTTGTTCAACCATGAAATGACATCTCATGTTGGACATTGTGTTTTGAGTTTGCAAGCCTGAGCTGATTAAGTACAGTTTGTACCTTGCCCGTTCTTAACATCAGCTGGGAAATGCTATTCGATCTGAGAGTTTTTGAGGCATACGGTCTACACAGCTAGCATCATACTGACACTGAAATTCACGTATCCCATTACTGGGATAATGATAAGCATGATAAGCAGAACATCTTTTTGACTTGATGGCAGTGCCATTGGTGGAGAATACACTCATATTGCTATGCATACTGGCAGCGTGAATCAGCTAGCTTCACCTATTGCTCAAAGTTTTGAGATACTTTGCCCCTTTAGGGTAATCGGAGATAGACAAGGCAATTTTCAGGGCCAAAATAATGGCCTTTGGTCTGTTCATGAGTTTTTGTGATATACAGCATGAAATGATCTGATCAGGATAGCTATCATCTCCCAGGATGCCTTTGATGTGCCTTATTTTGGCAGCAAGCTCGCATGGTGAGCAAATGGCTCAGGCCCAGTTTACAAGGTTGCCGATGAGACTAATCCTATAGTGTGTGGGACTGTAAGAATTCAAACATGCATATTGACCAATGAATGCAGGCTTGCAGTAGACCATGGTAGTGAACCCTTGGCAGATCTCTCAACTGGTAAATTAAGGAAGAGGAGTTCATTGAGTTCATTTAACTCCTTCATTTGAAATGTGCATTTGAGCACAGAATGGAGCCCATTATACATGTAAGGGAATTATTACATACAGCCATGGATTCAAATAAAGCAAACGTATCATTCACATATCTGAAATATGCAAGGGGCAGGAGGTTAGGTGTCATTCCAAAGACACGTTTCTCATGGAACCCAACTGCTTGCAAGAGCTGGGCCTAGAGGGAATCCCATGGTAATACCCTCTATTTGGACATACATGGTGTCAATAAAACTGAACTCAACTGTGCAGGTTGTTGAGTTCATAATGATTACTGATTCACATAATGGTGGGAGCTTTAGATTGCCATCATATAGGGCTGCAGTGCAAATATCTATGGTTTCCTTAAATGTAATTTTGGGGAAAGGGGTAGTAACGTCAAATGAGCACATGGACACAAGATTGCTATCCTGTATGGTCTTTTCAAATGTGAAGAAATCATTCACTTTGTATGTGGAAAACTTGCTTATGCAGGATAAATTGTTTTCTCCTTGTGCTGGTATTGTTGCAAGTTTTTTGATGAACGCAAGACCCAAAACTTCACCATGTCTCTTTTTTCAGCAATACTCTAGTATAGATGTATTTAAGGGGAAACTGGATGAGCATATGATGGAGACGAGAATAAATGGTTCTGATGGTAAATTTAGATGAGAAAAGATGGGAGGAAGTTTGGGTGGAGTATAAACACAGGCATGGACTACTTGAGCTAAGTGTTTCTGTGCTGTTGTAACCCAAATACTTTTTAGGGTGGCAAGAGATACAGAGCAATAGCAATTAATTGGGGTTGAGGTACAGATCAGCATGATCTAATGAAAAAGTGGTAGGACTCAAGGGGCTGAATCGCCTAATTGTCTTCCTGTGTTCTTATGATGACTGTAACAGCAGCTCTTACAATAAACAAACAGAAACTTCCTTTATTTTTAAGTGGACTGAAAGAGAATGAAAAATTCTAACACTTTAAAATGTGCAACTGATCAAAGCTGAAATATTGGTGAGGGGGGAGACTAAGTGGAAGGAGAAGAAAAATATTTCTCCACAGCGACCCATGATTCTATTATTTCTTCTACAATTTATTCTGGTTTTCAACAATTTTTCTTTGATCAAAACAGGGGATCTGTCTGGCTCCACAAAAGAGCTCGCCTTATTGAGGGTCATTTGTTTCTTTAAATCTTGAGGGATTAATTAGATTGATCATCTGATAATCCCATTCTTTTTCCCTGAATTTATCCTTTCTGATTTAGTAGTGGTGTACCATGCAGGACTATACTCTTCTGGTTTCTTTAATCCCTCAGCTCGATTGCAGCACACATTTATCATTTGGATAAGAAAAACTGTGAAAGCAACATATCTATTTATTTTATGTTTAGAGAATATCACTAATAAAATTACCATTCAGTACACACTAATGAGTTTTAAATTAACTACTACACAAAGATATTCTGCCAGCAGGTCTGCGAGACAAGGATGTCTCTGAATACAATCTGGTATTTATCATGATGACTTTATACAAAGGCAGACATTATGGTTCTTATTAATCCTTTGATAATACATTGAAACAAGAAAACAAAAATATCTGTTTTGAGTTATACTTGGAAATATTGCAGGAATAGAAGAACCAATGATACCCAGATTATATTTTATTGAAGGTAATAAGCTGATAAAATCAATAATAAGTTTTATCAATTTTTGGATGAGCAGATCTGGCTCATAAAGAAAATATCAGATTGCATAGCAGAGTAGCATACTATCCTTTGACATTTGGAATACTGGGCAAAGTCCAAGGCAAACAGATAGGATAAAATTGCCTTTCTCCCTCTTAGCAACAGTGGTCATTCGTGTAATGAATTTAAGCAGCTTTAATCCATTCTTAATGGGCGAAGATTTATAGCACAAAACTGTCTCTAATTCAGTAGTCATTGATGCTGACTGGAAAGATCATGCAAAGGAACATTAAACACAGCTATATACTGACACTGGGGAGGTGTTCTGCTGGAATTCCTGATGTGTGCATCTACAATGCAAAGCTCAGGCTGAGAGTTTTTAAGATGTGCTCACTACTGATGCTGATTGACAAAAAGTAAAAATGTTCCATTCCCTAGTGTTGACATTCTTCAACTTGATGAGCACAATATCAATTTCAAATGCCATACATGGTCAAGTTCTTCACTTTGACCAATCATCATACCTGGTCGTGTAACATGTGACTTTTTCTCTTTTACAACTTTTCGCTCTGTTTGAGAACAATGAAAAGGTTACTGTTTGATAACTTGGAATTATTTCAGTGTACATGCACATGATAATTTCTTAAGAATATGTTGTTCAACATCTGCCTACAGACCTTATATCACATAAACCCATTAAAAAAACTTATGAATAGTTCTACTCGATGATTCCGTTTAAACTAATATAGCATCATATGAGTTATCTACAACTGCCGAAGACATGCAGTCAACATTTCATATTGATATAAGTAATAAATGCACACAGAACAAGTTTAATAAATACCAAGTATTACACATAAATCTGGAATGTTAGGTGTTTTAGTGAAATTTCAACTTGCTACTAAAATGGGCAACTCTTTACGGGTCAGACAAATACTCATCTTGTTCTCGAGTGTATCAAAATTCATTTTGCATAGATCTTTGACATTCAGCAGAGAGAGGATACTTGTAGCCAGTACTTCAAAGTTAGGTTTAAGCACGGACCCACGGAACAACCTGGTAGCCCACTACAGTATCCACTCTTTCTCTTCTTTTCTATTTATTTAAATATACTGCAATCAGACCTCATGGTGCATATTAATGCAGATACACTGATTAAATATTAAGCTTGGTGCTTTCCCTTAGTATGTTTAAATGGTTTAGGGAAAAGCATGAATTTGAAAGAACGAAAGCTGGGAAGACAGCTATATTTTTTAAACAGACAAGCCAATAATCTCTAAAGTTAAATGGAGTACAAGTTAAATGAAGTATAAATATCTGTGAATATTCAATCATAGAAAAACTGCTGAAAAGCTGTAGCCTAAGCTCAACTACAATGTCAATCAAAAAAGGATTGTGACTGTCTGTTCCTGCTCGTTCAAAGCTAAGTCCTCATTTACTAGTAATCACCAGCTTTTCTTTCCTTTTCTGCTAGTGCCTGTGGCCACTTACACAAATAGTTCCTTAATGTGGCAGAAAATCCCATTTAATGACATCAGAAAGCAGATGATTCTGAGAAAAAAGGACTGGGCGAGACAGATGGCAAATGGATCAAGGTGATCATAAAGACACATTTTACTGTGGGAGCTCATTTACTCTTACAGCCGTATCATTTTTAGTATCAGACTATTCGTGCTCTGGGGTGGGAGATAATGCTTTTCAAAAAGCTGATTAAATGGCATGTGATAGCGGAACTTGAATTTTATGAAATTCGTGGCTCATGTGGAAGCTCAATAGAGAAAACCAGGCCACAGTCTTGAAAATGAGTTTAGATGTTGCCTACAATGCCAAATAAAAGATCCAATCTATTTAAATAATTTGCATTCATGGCTTTCCACTGAAAGACAGATGCACATCAGTGAAGTTCTTCCCTGGAACCATACTTATATCTGATAAACAGATTAGACTTTAGCAGCTTGGTGATTTGAGAGACTGTTCTATTATTTTCATCCGATGGGATTAATGTGTTCATCAATCACTTTTAGATAGGTCACTGTTCGGTCAACAGAACACAATATTTGAATAAATGATGGCTAGAAACGATTCTACGATGTTGTTAAGTCTTGATAAATAACAGCTTTCTTCTGTATTGATAATATACTTTCATTTAACATAAGGCTAACCAATATTATCTGTCATTAATGTTAAGATTATGGGCCTGATTTTACCAAAACTTCACGCCCATTTCCGGGTGTGAAATCGCGGTAAAGTTGGGCGTCGGGCCTTTAACGCGATCTGCACCCGAATCCGAGCAGATCGCGCCTTTACCGACACCCGATTCGGGCGCGGGTCCGGCTCAGGCCCGAATTGGGCGGCCCGATGATTTAACTGCGCGCCCAACTCTACTGCCAAATCCCACTTTACCGTCTTCTGGTCCAATCCGCGTCCGCGCTGTAACCGACCTGTAAAATAAAAGTCTGAAGTCGCCGCTGCAGCCTCCAAAAAGCGGGGTCAGGGACTGCAACGGCTCTCTGACCCAGGTCATCCTCTGGTCGGGGTGGAGGGGGAGGAGGAGAGGGGGTGTGACGTTTCATCCCCTGGGGGCGGGGGGGGGGGGGGGGGGGGGGGGGGGGGGGGGGTGGGGGGGGGGGGGGGGTGTGACGTCTCATCCCCTGGGGGTGGGGTGGGTGGGGGGGGGGGGGGGGGGTGGTGACGTCTCATCCTCTGGGGTGGGTGGGGGGGGGGGGGGGGGGGCGACGTCTCATCCTCTGGTCGGGTGGGGGTCGGCTGCCAGTCTGCGGCCGATCCCTCCTGGCACCATCACTGGTACACTACCAGCCACAGATTACTCTTCCCTGCAGGGGCAAGAGAGCGGGAGAGATGGCTGTGGCTGTTAGTGAACCAGTGATGGTGTATCCCTTTACACTGGAATCGGCCACTGTGGAATCGGCCGGTTCTGCTTCATCTTCTTAGCGAGGAATCGCTTCATCCTGAAGGTTTTGTGGGATGGCATGGCCGCACGTCCACTCCAGCAGGAGGCATTGGCCGCAGACTGGCAGCTGACCCCCTCCCCCCCGACCAAAGGATGAGACGTCACACCCCCTCTCCTCCTCCCCCCCCCCTCCCCCAGGGGATGATCGGTCACACCCCCTCCCCTCCCACCCCCCCCCCTCCCACCCCCCCCCCCCCCTCCCACCCCCACCCCCTCCCACCGCCCCCCCCCCCTCCCGGCCAGAGGATGACCGTCAGAGAACCGGTCTCTGCTCTCTCTACTTTTTTTTTCACGCCTGGGCGCACTCTGTCAGATTTTTTTCGAACTGCGCATGTGCAGTTCAGAGCTCCGATCGGTCCACCAGCGCTAAGCCCCGGCCATGGCACGGATCAGGCCGGAGCCGGCAAAACGCGTATGGGCGCGCTGGAAAGAGGATTCCAGCCGCGGATCTATTTGACGCCCAGATTCGGCACTTAGGGGGGAATTTTACCATTTTGAGCCTCTGTCTAGTCATACAGCACAATAGACAAAGACTGCAAATGAAAAGAGGAATATTGAGAGTATGCTACAGTTCTGCACAGATACAATTCAACTAAGTCCAAAGATGTGCGGGTTAGGTTGATTGGCCAGGTTAAAAATTGCCCCTTAGAATCCTGCGATGCGTAGGTTAGAGGGATTAGTGGGGAAATATGTGGGGGTAGGGCCTGGGTGGGATTGTGGTCGGTGCGGACTCGATGGGCCGAATGGCCTCCTTCTGCACTGTAGGGTTTCTATGATCCTATGAAAGATAAGCCATTGCCTGAACTGATAAAAATGCATAAACTATATATTTTTGACACAAAGGCAATAAAGGCAATTTTTCAATCAAAAAAACTAAGCCTATTTGTATAAATACCATTTGCTGTTACCCTAAAGGAATATAAACAGAAGCCCATTTAGCCCCTTGTGCCTTTTCTGCCATTCAATGAGATCATGGCTAATCTAAGACCTAACACCACATACGCGCATTTGTCTCATCTGCCTCAATGACATTAAATAACAAAAATCAATCAATCTTAGTTTTAAAATTTGCACTTGATCCACACAAGGATACAAGAATTAGGAGTAGGAATATCCACTCAACCCTTTGAGCCTGGTTCCATCTCTCTATCTTCAGTCTTTGAATCAATTTTCTAATTAACAACATCATAGAATGGTTTCTGGCTATCACTTACTTACTTATTTAAATAAGTCCCATGGCACTTGTTGGCACTGTGGTAACTGTTGTTGGGTACTGGTGCTCGACTGGGAGTGATTGTTGTTTTGTTCAGCTGGTGAGATCCCATCATTCTGATTGGCCACCTGCACTGAAAGAGCAACTTCTCTAGGTGTTTAGATAGACCTGTGGTTGCACTGGTATATTTGATCATTCACATTCACTGTATATGATTGAGGTCACGATGTGGAGATGCTGGCGTTGGACTGGGGTAAACACAGTAAGAGTTTTAACAACACCAGGTTAAACTGAAGGCTATTGCCACTCATCACAATGTCTGGAATGCCATACCAACAGAAGTATGCTTTCAGGCATTCTACTACCTCTCCTGTCATCATTGAAGTCAGCTGGTCTAACTCCCAGTAGTCATTACAGTAGTCTATAGTAACAAGATAATGAATTCCTGCTATATAGTGAAGAGATCTACTCCCAGCTTCATCCATGGTCTGTCTGGGATGTCATGTATCATCAGCAGCTATCCAGCTTGTTTGGCTTGGATCTCATTACTAGAAGCATACTGGCTGATGTGGTCTCTAAATTCAATGCTAATGTTTGGCCAGTAGAGCACTTTTCTTGCCTTTCTCAGACTGAATTCAGTTCCTTGATGGCTTTCATGGATGCACTTCAGCATCTCACTTCTCATCTCTTTAGGGATGATGACTCTATTTTCTTCGCACAAGATGCAATCTTGGGCTGTTAATTCATCTTGGTTCTCCCCATATGTTCACGTAACCATAGGTGCGTCCTTGATGCTCTCAGGCCATCCTTTCATCACTACTTCTCGCAGCACTTGGAGAATTGCTTCGTTTTGAGTAGTTTGTTTGATTTGATGAAGTGATTGTCTGTCAGATTCTGCTGAGTTGATGACTTGATGTGGTCCGCAGTATTTGTATCCTGTCCCTTGAAATAATTGTTATGCTCTTCCAGTCTGGAATGCTTTTCAGCATAATGTATTTCCTGATCTATTCTGCCATACACATGCTCGAGCTGACGTTTTACAATCTCCACATTTCTACACATGTCTACCACTTTGAGAGCAAGTTTCTCCTCTCTCAGTAGGCTTCCTCTGACTGTCAATCTTCTTTGCATATTACAATTCTATCTTTAATGAGATCTTTAATGATTCTGTGAGCAGTGTTATTGTAGTCACATACAGATCAATGGGCTTTTTCACCTTGAACCCTAATGTTGAACACATACCATTCATAAGTTATGTTCACTTGGCATTCAAAGCGTGCCTTCAAGGCTTTCAAAATTTCTGCAGTCTGTTTTTTCTGTTCTTTGGATAGATTTAGGGTACAATTTGTAGCAGTCTCTCCCCAGCAGTGTTGCTAATTGAATTGGTTGACTTGTTAATCAAGTCATAGTTTTGCCATTGCAAGTGGAAAAATGTCCAGTTCTGCCACATCTCTCCTTTCATTTTAACAAGAGCTTGGAGTGGAATGTTTACAGCCATTTTTACTTCACCCAGTATTTTACGTGCAGCCTTCAGTTTGTGCTAGCTTTTCCTTGTCTGTGTTCTTTACAGAAGCTTTTTGGAGGTTGGAACATTTTATTGCTCTTCTTTCAGCAGGCTTTTCTTCCAGCTTTTCAAAATTCAATCTCAGCTCCGCTCCTGACACAATGTTACAAGCTCAAAGTCTTTCTATTGTGGTGTCTTTATTGAACTGAATGTAATATATCAGCCCCTAGACATTCCCTCAAGGCAGAGGTCACATGAATATGGCAAGCCATATAGGACATTTAGGGTCCTATTTTACCATTTTGATTCTAAGTGCTGGGCGGACTTGAAACTGGGAGTGTTTCAGATCCGAACTTTTAGACCCGTTCTGAGATGCCCCCATACGCACTCTGCCTGCAGGAATATCAACAAGGGCAAATGGCACTGCACAAGCCTGTAGGTGGGGCTAAACACGCGCAAAACCCTGCAGCTCCGATTGGCGCCTCCAACTATGTATGCGCAAGAAAAAATGAAAGAATGCTGCTCTCCTGCCACATCCCTCCCGAGCCGGACAATGGCCCCCACAGACATTGCCACACCCTCACAACATTACTGACCCCCTTATCCCCCCACACCCCCACCACCCAGACCAATTGGGGGCCCCTCCTCCCACCCCCCCCCCCCCCCCACTCCCGCCACCGATCTCAGGCAGAGTGGCAGCGGATCCCCCTTCCCCTCCACTGGGCAGAAAATCTTGCCCAGTGTCTTTAGAAATAGATCAGCATTGCATTACATCATCTAGCAAACTAAAGATTAAAACATAAAAGCAGAGTGATCATTTTGCAGCAAATTATCACATCACACAGCACTCCCTGCAGTCACTTGAAGGCAGAGCACGATTGGGAATACTTACTGTCTGGTTTGCCTTTAAGAAGTTTGTAAAAATATTGTCAATGTTACAGTTAGTTGACAATTTTCTTCTATTTAGTTCAACCAACGAACAAAGCAGAAGCAATTAGAGGTGATTGAAAACACATGTATTACAAAGTTTTATAGATATATCTCCATATGTTTGAGTGACATGTACTAATTATGACAGTGTGTTGTTTTTCTTGCACAAAAAGCACTGTTATGACTTGTGCTTCATCCCCAAAATCCAGATCTGTTGATATATTTTGCCAAATCATGGATGTAATCTTCAGCACACCAGAAGCACAGAAGAAATTCAGATACAGGGCCATGATTTTCCTCTCAAAATTTACATATTGGATCACCAATAAACCCACCAAATCTAAATGTTTCCAACAATCTCCTCAGTTCTGCCATAAATTGAGGAACAATTATATCATCCCTTTGTCTCTTCTGGTTAAATTTCTAACTGTTCCAGGATAGCAAATGGTTTCAGGCTCAAATTTTCCTTGCCCCCTTGAACTAACTCCTCATGCATTTTGTCTTTTGACTGGGCTAGAGTATTGAATTAGCTACTAAATCTGGCTAGGTTTTGAATTAATGCATATATAGCAAGACAGCATATAATAAGCAGAACTTTATGCTTTTGTACATAATCTAGTCAGACCCCATTTAATATACTCTGATTTTTCCAACTGATGCCAATATGAATAAATTAATTCAGTGACAAAGTAGATCGCTTTCTAAGGAACAAGATATCAAATATTCCATCTTAATAATGCACTATTACACTTGTCACCACTGTTGTTCCTATATAAATAGCCATATCATGTGTGGTAATAACCAGTTGTAGAATACTCCAACAACAACTTACTGTTTATACAGTACTTGTGTAAAAGTCACATTTTTGAGAAATCATGGGATAACTTTTACCTGGTCAATGTCTTTGAAGGGATTGACATGGAAGCTTTATTTGAGCTCAAGTGAAATTCAATACAGAGGGTTATAATGGAAAATTCAATAACACCAGAGAATTCATATCATTAATATTTATTTTATAACTTCACAAACCGTGTACATTTAATCTAATGCAATACAAGTATAACTTAACAAAGTGACTTCAGCATTTCATGCTGAGATCCTTCAAAATCACTCTGTTCAGCAGCTGAAGCACCAAACAATTTGAACCAATCACCTGGTTTTCTCACATCATCGTATGGATCTCCCTCCTCATCACCATCATTGGTAATACTGGTAACTGTGGTATCATTGCTCCACAAGTCATGATCTTTAGTACCATCAAGCACATTTGATATTCCACATCTTAGAAATATTTTATTGACTATATTGGGAGCAAATTCATTCCACACATCTATGACCCGATGACACAATGTTGCTAGTGAGGATACTCGCATATTCCCATCCTGAGCAAATGTTTTTTCACCTTCCTAGATCCAATGTTCTTCATCTTTCAGATAATGTCCTTGAGAAGCTTATTTAGACACACGTCCAGGGACAGAACAACTTCATAAGACCAGTGTTGCTCGATCTTACATCATTGACCACATTGTCAACCAAGTGGGTCTTGAATATGTCCCAGATAAAATTTTCTTGTGTGTTGTCCGCCTGGCCTCAAATTTCACACTGTTTTGATCCATTTCTTACAACTACCTTCATCCATCAAGCCTTTCTTGTAAGCATGGATGACAATGCCTTTGCAAAATTTCTCTTGAGGAAGAGTGTTGCACTTGATTATCACAATCAGCTTTAGTTTATGAATACAAGATGGAACCACTCTAAGCATGTCTTCTCATGGTCAGACACCTTTGCACGTTCGTTTCAGCAATCTCGGAAATGGTCTTGTTTGCTGATATTTCAACGTTCATCAGTATTTCAGCTGTATTTCCAATGCAAGCCAATCGATACACATTTTGTTTTCTATGTCAGTCAAAATAGTGGAATTCAATGATTTTAGTATTGAATTCAATTCACAGATGCTGTGAAATTTGGTTTATTTTGACTGAGTACTAAATTGTGCCTTTTTATGAACCTTACTTGGCACTGGTTTTGATTTCCAAACTCTCACCTTTCTTTCTTTCTGTAAGGGTACAGAGAAAGATGTCTCTTTGATAAAGAGACAGCTAGACTCGAACGTCAGCTCTTTTCTCTGCTTACAGATACTACAAGACCTGCTAAGATTTTCCAGCATTTTCTCTTTTGGATGCAGATGTCTCCATGGATAACAATATGACCATTTTTCCAATACTCATTAACCTATTCTGGCATTTTATTCTCCAGGTAAGCCCACTTGCTGAGTGTTCCTCTGTTGGCTCATTTATTCTTCATCTTTTCTAATCGATTGTACATCTTTCCCAAGCTTCTAATTATTTCCTTGGAAACATTAAACTCCTGTGCCACTGCACAATTTTTAGTCCTATCGGCAAATGTTATAACTTTAATTTTAGATTGAACTGTTTATTTATTATTCTTCCTCAAAGGCATTGTGAAAGATCACAGTGCACACATTATTCTTTTCAATTGTCTGGGTGATTGCCACTAGAATTGACAGAGAGAAAATCTAAAGGTTCCCATGTCTGTCTTTAAATTAATGAAGCGTAGTAATTTACAGGTAATTAATAATAAGCACTGAAAAAAAGCATAGAACAGAATCATAGGATCCCTACAGTGCAGAAGGAGGCCATTCAGCCCATTGAGTCTGCATCGACCACAATCACCCCCAGGCCCTAACCCCGTAACCCCTGGTATTTACCCCACTGGCAATTTAGCATGGCCAATCAACCTAACCCGCACATCTTTGGACTGTGGGAGGAAGCCGGAGCACCCAGAAAAAAACCACGCAGACACACGGAGAATGTGCAAACTCCATACAGACAGTGACCCGAGGCTGGAATTGAACCCGGATTCCTGGCACTGTGAGGCAGCAGTGCTAACCACTGTGCAGCAGTGCCACCCCTTTATACATGTATCTCTCTCTCTCAACCCTTCCACACCCCGATGGTGCATAGGTCAGACTTTCATCTGTTTCTTCAGCTAATTATTCCTAGAACAAGTCGCTAGTCTGTAACCAGAGGCTTACAGCTTGAGGCGCACTACACCACATCAAGCATAGACACACTTACAAAAACTAAGGGCCAATCCACCTAACTAGCACATATTTGAATCGTGGAAGGAAACCAGAGCACCCGGCGAAACCACATGCAGACACAGGGAGAATGTATAAACTCAACACATACAAGCACTCAAGCTGTAAGTGAACCCGGGTCCCCTGCTGCTGTGAGGCAGTAGTGCTAACAATTGCACTCAATGCCACCCTATACAAGTACATAGAGTATATTTATATAGTGACCTTAACATAATAAAACAGAAAACAGGGTGCTGAGACACAAGGAAGTATTTGGTCAAATGGCCAAAAACTTTGTTAAAAAGATAGGTTTGGGTGGAATTTTTCTGTCCTGCCCACCACAGGAATTGCAGCGGGCGGGACACGGACCATGCAAAGGTTCGTTGACCTTGAGCGGGATTTTCTGGCTTTGAGGCAAACATGGCCGGATAATCCCGCTCTTGAAGGAGCATTTAAAGGAGGAAAGTGAGGTGGAGAGGCGAAGCAGTATCAGAAGGAAATTCCAGAACTTACCTCCTCAGCAAATTAAGGTACAGCCACCATGTGTGGAGTACAACTGAGGATGCTCAAGAGGCCACAAAAAGATGAGCAGGGATATGTAGGGCTAGAGGAATGACAAAGAGAGGGAGGGTGAGGCCATGGAGGAATTAGAACACAAAAGAATTTTAAAAACAAAATGATGCATGACCAGGAACTAATGTAAGCCAGCTCAGGGGAAGAACAGCTGCCCCACAGCCATTTAACTATTTAACTTCCAATCAACATTTGACAACACTGTGGGTGCTGTGGGTAACACCACATTGACTGCATGGGTTCAAGAAGGCAGCTCACGACCACCTTCTCAAGTTAATTATTGATGGGCAATAAATGCTGGCCTAGCCAGTGATGCCCAGATCACAAGAAATAATTCTTAAAAATTGACCATTAATAGGTTGGAAGTGGGAATTCTGCACTTCAAGGACAGGAAACCTCATCTCCAAAATCTGCCAACCAATAAGGGCTCGCAACTCCTGTTGTACAGTTAATGCTAACAGGAGCAGTCAAGCAATGAGGAGGTGAGCTGTGAAGGATCAGAACTTTGGAAGTGTTTGGGAGTCGGCAAGGGGCGTCAATGAGGGGAAAGGGGGGTGGGTGAGGCTGCACATTGGGAGATTCTCAAAAGGGTCCTGCAGTCAATTAAGAAAGGGATTCCTGTTGGGCTGGCCATTTGGTGTGGGCCTCTCCAGGTTAAATGTAAGCAGTGATGGAATAAGACATTAATTGTCCCCGAAGAGCCTCCATTAGCCACCTGATGCTATCCTGCCACTGGCATAATGGCTTTAGGCGTAGGGGCGCATGAGTATGCAGTTGTCAGGCCATCCATTGAATTTAATGTGCCTCCGCACTTTCAAACCCATTGGTGAGGTACTGCTAAGTCCAACCCTTTGTGTGAGTTAAGACAGGGGCAGTAGAGCTTTGGATGATCTCAAGTTTTCAGAGGGTAGAATTTTGGCAACCAGCTAGGAATGCAATGAAAGAGTCAAATTTAGAGGTAACAAAGACATGCCAACAGTTTTATTGAGTATCAAACTATAACCAGAGTGGGGGATGGACTTGGTTGCTAGGGATGGGTGTTTGGAGCACGGTCTGGAGACAATGGCTTCAGTATTCCCAATACTTCATTCACGAAAACATTTGCTCATCCAGAACTAGATGTCGGATAAGCAGTCTAACATTTTAGATCGGTAATGGATCAAGAGAGTTGGTGAGGTCGAACTGGGTGACCGCAGTGTACACGTGAAAACAAATGCTGTGCTTTCTAATGGTGTTCTCAAGGGGCAGCATGTAGCAAAAATAGGAGGGGTCATGTATAGAGTCTTGGGGACAGCAGACATAACAAATCGGCAGCAGGAAATGAAACCAGATGGACCACCTGGCATTGATCTCGGCACCAGAAAAGACAACGGCAAAACAAACAGCCCTGTCAACCCTGCAAAGTCTTCCTCACTAACATCTGGGAGCTAGTGCCAAAATTGGGAGAGCTATCTCACAAACTCGTCAAGCAACAACCTGACATAGTCATTCTCACGGAATCATACCTTGCAGATAACACTCCAGACACCATAACACCTGGATATGTTCTGTCCCACCAAAAGGACAGACCCAGCAGAGGTGGCGGCACAGTGATATACAGTCAGGAGTTGCCCTGGGAGTCCTTAACATTGACTCCAGTCCCCATGATGCCTCATGGCTTCAGGTTAAACATGGGCAAGGAAACCTCTCACTGGTTACCACATACCGTCCTCTTTTGGCTGATGAATCAGTATTCGTCTATGTTGGGAAACACTTGGAGGAAGCACTGAGGGTGGCAAGGGCGCAAAATGTACTCTGGGTGGGGGATTTCAAAGTCCACCACCAAGAGTGGCTCGGCAGCAGCTGGTCGGGTCCTGAAGGATATAACTGCCAGACTGGATCTGCAGCAGGTTGTGAAGGAACCAACAAGAGGCAATAACATACTTGACCTCATCCTTACCAATCTGCCAGCTGCAGATGCATCTGTCCATGACAGTATCGGTAAGAGTGACCACCGCACAGTCCTTGTGGAGACGAAGACCTGCCTTCACATTGAGAATAATCTCTATCGTGTTGTGCAGCACTATCACCATGCTAAATGGGACAGACTTCGAACCGATCTAGCAACTAAAGATGGGCATCCATGAGGCACTGTGGACCATCAACAGCAGCAGAATTGTACTGCAGCACAATCTGCATCCTCATGACCCAGCATATCCCCCACTCAACCATTACCATCAAGCCAGGGGATCAACCCTGGTTCAATGGAGAATGCAGGAGGGCATGCCAGGAGCAACACCAGGCATACCTAAAAATGAGGTGTCAATCTGGTGAAGCTACAAAACAGGACTACTTGTATGCCAAATGGCAAAAACAGAGCTAAGCGATCCCACAACCAACGAATCAGATCCAAGTTCTGCAGTCCTTCCACATCCAGTCGAGAATGGTGGTGGACAATTAAACAACTCACTGGAGGAGGAGGCTCCACAAATATCCCCATCCTCAATGATGGAGGAGCCCAGTACACCTGTGCAAAAGATAAGGCTGAAGTATTCGTAGCAATCTTCAGCCAGATGTGCCAAGTGGATGATCCATCTCGGCCTCCTCCAGTGATTCCCAGCATCTCAGATGCCAGTCTCCAGCCTATTCGATTCACTCCACGTGATATCAAGAAATGGATACAGGCACTGGATACTGCAAAGGCAATGGGCCCTGATAACATTCCAGCAAAGGTACTGAAGACTTGTACTCCAGAACTTGCCGCTCCCCTAGCCAAGCTCTTCCAGTACAGTTACAACACTGGCATCTACCCAACAATGTGGAAAATTGCCCAGGTATGTCCTGTGCACATAAAGCAGGACAAATCCAATCCGGCCAATTACCGCCCAATCAGTCTACTCTCGATCATCAGTAAAGTGATGCAAGGGGTCATCAACAGTGCTATCAAGCAGCACCTGCTCAGCAATAACCTGCTCAGTGACACCCAATTTGGGTTTCGCCAGGGTCACTCAGCTCCTGACCTCATTACAGCCTTGGTTCAAACATGGACGAAAGAGATGAATTCCAGAGGTGCGGTGAGAGTGACAGCCCTTGACATCAAGGCCGAATTTGACCGAGTGTGGCATCAAGGAGCCCTAGCGAAACTGGAATCAATGGGTATCAGCGGCCAAACTCTACGCTGGTTGGAGTCATACCTGGTAGATAGGAAGATGGTTGTGGTTGTGGAGGGTCAGTCATCTCAGCTCCATGACATCTCTGCAGGAGTCCCTCAGGGTAGTGTCCTCGGCCCAACAATCTTCAGCTGCTTCATCAATGACCTTCCCTCCATCATAAGGTCAGAAGTGGGGATATTCGCCGACAATTGCACAATGTTCAGCACCATTCGCAACTCCTCAGATATTGAAGCAGACCATGTTCAAACGCCAGAAGATCTGGACAATATCCTGGCTTTGGCTGACAGTGGCAAATGACATTCGCGCCACACAAATGCCAGGCAATGACCATCACCAATAAGAGACACTCTAACCACCGCCCCTTAACATTCAATGGTGTAATCAGCACTGAATCCCCACTGTCAACATCCTTGGGGGTTACCATTAACCAGAAACACAACTGGTCTCACTACATAAAGTGGAGATGCTGGCGTTGGACTGGGGTAAACACAGTAAGAAGTCTCACAACACCAGGTTAAAGTTCAACAGGTTTATTTGGTAGCACAAGCCACTAGCTTTCGGAGGAGAAGCGCTCCTCCGAAGCTAGTGGCTTGTACTACCAAATAAATCTGTTGGACTTTTACCTGGTGTTGTGAGACTTCTTACTGTATCTCACTACATAAACACAGTGGCTACAAGAGCAGGTCAGAAGCGAGGAATACTGCAGTGAGTAACTCACCTCCTGACTCCCCAGAGTTTATCCACCATCTACAAGGCACAAGTCAGGGGTGTGATGGAATACTCCCCACTTGCCTGGATGAGTGCAGCTCCAACAACACTCAAGAAGCTTGACACTATCCAGGACAAAGCAGCCCGCTTGATTGGCACCACATCTAAAAACAGTCAATCCCCCCACACCAACGCTCAGTAGCAGCAGTGTGTACTATCTACCAAAGATCCTTAAACAACATCTTCCAAACCCACGACTATTTCCAGCTAGAAGAAAAAGGGCAGCAGATAAATGGGAACACCAGCACCTGCAAGTTCCCCCCCCCCCCCCCCTACAAGCCACTCACCATCCTGACTTGGAAATATATCGCTATTCCTTCACAGTCGCTGGGTCAAAATCCTGGAATTCCCTCCCTAACGGCATTGTGGGTCAACCCACAGAACATGAACTGCAGCGATTCAAGAAGGCAGCTCACCACCACCTTCTCAAGGGCAACTAGGGATGGGCAATAAATGCTGGCCAGCCAGCGACGCCCATGTCCCACAAATGAAAAAAAAAATGAAGAAATGCGATTACAATTGATTCTCTGGCTATGATTAGATAGATAAGAATGGATCCAGCCCCGCCTACTGAACAGCATTGGAGGAGGTTGGTGTGGCCTATCTGCAAAATACTTCAGACAGGATGAGAAGAATGAAGAGATATAGTTTGCCTTTGTCACAGTCACAAAATATGTCATTTATGACTATATGAAGAGCTGTTTCAATACTGTGGCAAGGAAAGATATTTAATTGAAAGGATTCAAAATGGAGTTCTGGAAAAAACAGGCACAGAATTGGGAGGGGACAACACATTTAAGGACTTGAGAGAAAAGGGTGGTTGGAGATGGGTGGTAGTTTTCAAGGACAATGGAATCATGTGGTTTTTTTTGAGAAGAGGGATGATTATGGCAGATTTAAAAAAGAGAGGAACAGCACTTGCAGAGAGAGAACCATGAATGATATTGGCGAACATATAGGGATCTGAAAATGCACTTGTAATTTAGTGGAACAGAAAGTAGGAGGTGGGTTTCCTAGACAAGATGAACTCTATGAAAGAATAACAATGCAATGCAAGAGGTGCTATTGAAGTGTAATTGTTACATATGCTTACTCCCATCAAGAGGCCATCTAATCCTCAGCTGATATGCAAGTACATTACATGTTACTTGTGAGCAATGACACAATCTGACAGTGAACTACATCTTCCAGAATAACTAGTGTAGTTCTGTAAAAGTACTGCATGGAACATTTGCTTATTCTTATTTCATGAGAACCCATCAGCAGCAGACATTCTTTCTGACAGCAGGTGCAAATCGGAAAACATGATTTGTGAGTGCTTTAAAAGATCTCGGGGGTGATTCTCCCAGCTCACTGCACTGCTCGAGCAGCGCAATAGGCCGGAGACACCAGCGGAGGCCACTTCGCCGGCTTCCCACTGGGTGCCATAGTCTCCACACGTCTCCCAGCCCAAGATTTTCAGAGTAATCAGCATTTCAATGTCATTAGCAGGCCCAGGTCTGAACTCTCCAGGCCTGCTAACATCTCCCCATCCCCTGCCAGAAGTGGTTCACTCCAGTGGGATTTAAAACTGCACCCCACCCCCCCCCCCCCCCCCACAAATAGGGAACAGGCGGCCGAGCCCACTGGAGGGAAGAGAGGCCACTGAGGCCCCCCAGAAGGTCAGGGTACGGGGTGCCCCCGGGCAGTGCCTGCCTGGTCCCCTGGCACTGCCCAAGGTGCAAACTGACAATGCCCAATGGGCACCTTTGCACTGCCCACTGGGCATCAGGCAGTGCCAAGGGATTGGGGCCAGAGAAGGCGGGGCTTATGGGGGGGAACTTCCTGTCACTCTCCATTTAGGATCAGTGGATCGGTGGCAGAGGGAGGAAGGGAGGACGGCAATCAGGGCTATTCGTGCAGGTTGGGGGGTGGGGGGGGGTGGTTCGGGGCACAGGGAGATTGGGGCTGGCCAGGGAGTGGGGACATAGGGGTTGGCCCGGGGGAGGTCTGGGAGGCCAACTATCCGGGGGGGGGGGCAGTGGGATGGTTGGCAAGGGCAGCAATGGGGGATTGGGGGGTTGCAGGGTTGGCCAGCAATCAGGCTGGAGTTACTCCAGGAGTTACTCCTGCTTTCACGCGAATTGGGGATTTAGTATTTTTTGGGGAGAATTCCAGCCCTAGTATGGTTGTGATAGGCCAAATGGCTTCCTGCTGTGCCATCGGAGCTTTTAAAACATCCAAACTTCTTATAATTATGCCAACAATCGAATTGGAGTTAAAATAATGCTGCAATAAATTTTGCTAACGTTAGCCTAAACAGACGAATTGGGCCTAATTTTATTTAAATATTAGTGATATGCAAGATTACTGGAGATCAATGGTAATCTTCAGACCTTTAATAAAGTTATCGAATCCACCAGTATTTTTCTCTGTTTGAGATCAAATGATTTGTGGTTGATCAACAATAACTTCCTTTGGAAGCAATGTGTACAAATTGAAATGGACATGTATTCATTAGACCATGACGACCAGGTCATGGAATTCACACAGAATGAAATATAAGGTAATTCACAATAACTTGCTCTAACAACTAACAAAAACCTCTAATGCCTCTCTGATGTGAGTTGATTATACAAAAAGTGTGATCCTATATGGATTCAGTCCACTAAACAAGTTCCCTTGATGAAGTAATAAACCAAGATGCAACAAAATCAATAATGCAGCAAGGAGAAAACCAGAACAACCTATCCAGTCTTTTGAAGAACTGTTCGAATACGAAAATAAGTTGTCTACAAATTTTAGAATACTGACATACCGAGGACCTTCTGAATGAATGTCCTGTCACTTTAAGCAGCAGATCACGTCAATCATCGCTGGGTAACATTAGAAGCTAAATGAGGCAGAGCATCATATGGGCATGCTCCAAGCTACTTAACATTTAGGGTTAACCACAAGTGGCACGATGTCAATATCTGGCAAAAGACTTTCAGCATCATTAGCTATTTCCTCCCTGCATTTGCACAGTATTCTTTAAGGAGCTTGACGTTTCTTAAACTTGACAACAGAGAGACAAGTACATTTCTGTGCTAAACTGGCAATTTAAGCAGGGGTGTTGCAGGAATATAATATCCTAAAATCCATTGTAAGGCTATTTTCTTCATATTGATTATTGTAGCTGCAAATATGTAATGCAGCATTAAAGACTGGTCAGAAAATGTAACAATTATGAATTTAATTTTACACCAATGCAACAAAACACCGTTTTGTTCGCACATCCATCTTCAATCTAAGTTGATTAATGCTCACCTCGTAGATTTTAGTGGCATGATGTGTACAATGGTTTATTATTTACAAGTGTCACCAAACAACATGAACAACAGTAAGGGCATCACTCATCGCTTATTTATAGTCCACATTACCTACCTCTTCCTGCCATCTTTCCGCCCCAATTCTACATTCATCCCACTGATTTGAAAATACCTGGTATGCAGCTGGACTAGCCATTCTTTGCTAGATTTATTTCAACCATTTCAAGCTTTATCAGACTTCACTCTCATTTTCCAAAACTGCCCACCTTGCTATACTTATATCAGAGGGCAAAGGTGATGCCAAGTTCCTTTTCCATTCTGCAAATTGCCTCCCTCTCTATTCCCTTGATCCTCACCTTCAGCAAGTATCCCTTGAAATACAGAAGGTTAGAATTTATAGGATTATACAGCCAGAAAAGATTATTTCTGCCTTCAAGCATGTGCAGGTTCTTTGCTGCAGCTATCCAACTAATCCCACTTTCTGTTCTTTCTCCATAATCACAAATGAGAATTCAGAAACTACACAATCCTGCACTTTGGGCAGGAAACAAATCAAAGGAAGCAAGTATATGGAAAGCTTTTGAGTAAAACCACTGTTTAAAGTTGCAAAACTTGGACTGAATTTTCACGCAGATGGAGATCCACACCTTAGCTAAAATGGTGCCAGAGGCCAGACTCTTAAGTCCTGAACCCAAAACCTGCTTCAACCAATTTCCCCGGGGGAATTGCGGGGGGGGGGGGTGAGTTGCACTTTGCATACCCATGGCCCACAGAGGCAGCTGCACATATTAAAATGCAGCTGCCTTCGATCAGATCTAAGCTTTGCTAATGTGATGTCCAAAACACAAATTATACACTTTCAGGAGAAGGTCTGAAGTTAACGGAATTCTTTGGAGAGTAGGGTGCCCTTTTGGAGAGGTAAGATACCCTTTAGGATAGGTTGAGGTACACTTTTGGGAGAGTTGAGGTGCCCTTTAGATTGTTCAAAGTTGACATGACTGTGTGCAAACATTGGATAAACACATTGGAACTGTCAGGCTCATTGGAATGGTCAAGGGAGCTGTCAAGCTATTTAAATCTCCTACCCTTTAAATATTTGAAAAACTGTCTTCAATGTGAAAAGAAAATTCAACATCTGCTACTTCAATTGATCTGTTGACATAAGCCTGAAGACGGCTGCCTCCGAACTGTTTCTGAGGTCACCAGGCATGACCCCATCAGGCTCCACACCCTAAATCCCCCGACAGATCTGGCATTTCCCATCTTTTCGGAGGCTGAACAGAAATCAGGCCAAGGTTTGTGCATGCATAAATCATGGAGGCAGCTGGCCATTTAAACCGCCAGCTGCCCCCGCTGATTTTTGATCCTTAGCTGCGAGAGTCCCATACAGCAGACCCATTAAAAGGTCTGAACTCGGTGGATTTTTTGGATAGCCAGGGTTGAATTAGTGCTGCATTACTTATTTTACAACATATCATTATCACAGTGGAGACCCGTCACTTCACAGTTTGATTGACACTCCAAGTGTTCATAAAGCCTTTGAAGTGGGACTACGAATACAAATGCTTGTTGCTATGATGATTAAGTAAATGAATGAATTTAAATGTAATAAATGGGTTTTTGTCATGAAGAATGTTTTTTTTAATATTGAATTCACCAAGAGACATGTACAACTTTTTCTTATTTACTCTCAACATGGGTCCTGAGGCCTACCAATGGTAAACACTGGGTGAGTTGGCAGAGAGGGTACAAGGGCAAATTATGATTGGGGGCATGGGTTGGCATGCCTTCATACTAGGTTGGCATATGGGGCTATAGAGGGCCATGGGGGGGGGGGGGGGAGTGGAGCAGCATATGAAATAGGAGCAGATGTAAGCCTCTCGGCTCCTTGAGCCTGCTCCATCATTCAATAAGATCATGGCTGATCGGTTTGTATTTCAAGTTCCACATTCCCATCTCTTGGAGATTTATGCTGGCTGGAATTTTCTGGCTGTTCACGCCTGCAGGATCTACTGATCCCATGACAGTGCACACCTGCCTTAGGTTTCCTGGCGGCCTGGGGTGAAGTCAATGGAAAACCCCATTTGCATTGCCCCTTTAAAATTTACCCTGTTACTTTTAATAATTGTCTTGTCCCTTAAGACATCTGTCCCTTTATGATTTATTTTGTCACTTTTAATGATTTTCTTTCCTTTAAGGCTCATCTGTCCCTTTAAGATTTGTTAGATTGGCAGTGTAGGCACCATGGGGGGCTGGTAAAGCAACATAGATTGGTATTGGGGTTTAAAGGGCCATGGGTGTAGACAGAGGAGCATTGGTTGACATGGAGAATATATGAGGGGCCATGGGGGATGGGTGGAGTCATGAGGTTGCATGGGTTGGCATTAATAGGGCATGGAAAGTATGTGGGAGGTGAGGAGGTTTAAGGACGAGAAAGTTGTTTTTCAGGTTTTTTTTTTGCATCTGGGTGGAACAAAGTGCCAGATCACCAAAGGCAGCCTTTTGCCCAGCCCACCTCTGCACCCAGAAGCCCCTGTTCTGCCTCTCAGCAGCTTCTGGGGTCAGCAGGCATGATTCCTATCACACACTGCTCCCACACCAGACCACATTCAAACTCAACATTTTACATCCTTGCAGGGATGGGAATGGAGTCATCTTCATGCATACGACAATCATGGAGGCAGCTGGCCATTTAGACTATTAGCTGACTCCACTGACCTCAGAATTTTGAACCCTAGCTGCATAAATCCCAGAGCATGCCGAGCAGACCAGGTAAGGAAGGGGTCTGAACTTGGTGGAATTTTTAATAGCTCAGGTACCCTTTCAGATAGGGTTTCGGGACACCTTTGGGAGGTAAGGCATCCTTTGGGACCATTAGAATTAAACATGATTCTACAATCTTTACGCATAAACGCATTGTCAAGGAACTATCAAACTGCCACGGAAGTGTCAAATAATATTAGATGAGCTGGCA
This sequence comes from Mustelus asterias, assembly GCF_964213995.1. NCBI lineage: Eukaryota > Metazoa > Chordata > Chondrichthyes > Carcharhiniformes > Triakidae > Mustelus > Mustelus asterias. Next base: position 72,722,775 of record NC_135805.1, read on the forward strand.
TGGGGGTATGCGGAGCCATTGAGTTTTTGTATGAGGTGCATTGGGGATGGAGGATGCAATGGGTTGGCATAGGTTGGCATTAAGGGGGGTAGAGTGTGTTTGGGGTGGGGAGGGTTGAGGGTTGGAAATATTCTTTTTATTTATTTAAACACATCCAGCCTTGTATACAACCCACATCCACACTCATTCTGGGATCACCTGTCCAAACGCTTACTTCTTTCCACACAGCACCCCTGCCTCATCAACTGAAAATCCGAGCTGTGGATGGCCATTTTTAAAGGTTGGGTTCACCCATCCTCCTGACTCTGCACACCAGACCCAGGGATGAAAATCTCTTTTTCTCTCAACATCCTCTCAGGTCCTTAGCTGCTCATATTTCAGTAATTCACAGCATAACAGGACACCATATGAGGAACAATGTAAAGCTATATTAAGTGTCCTGTAAAAGGAAAATGGATTATTTGGTTATTTTTGATAATTTAGATCGTTTCAGCACATTTGGCCAATTAGGATTTGGTATCTCAGTCCTCACTAAGTATTTTTGGTGATTGAAGATGTGTCTTGAATGTGTGCACTCAACTGTGATATAATTTCAGCCTTTCATGGCATCTCTATGTTCGAAACTGATTTATGAAAACATTAGATGGTGCTGGGAAACACTTACTGACTGACCTGACTCGATTCTGGTACATGGTTCTAACACATCCCAATTTTTCAATCCTGGGCATGAATCTCATAATATTCCCATTAGCGACACGAATTTTAAGTGTTTCCAAGTTAAATCATGAAATAATGTCACAGCATTTCATTAACACTGAAGTGCACTGTTGGCACTGCAAAGGGGGTTGGCCTAAGGGACAGGGGGTGGGGGTCTGAGGGATCTGTGGGGGGTAGAGGGGTCACTCACATGCCTATGTGGTGTGTGCAGGGTGGGAGGGGGGGGTGACCCATTATTTTACTGGTGGAGGGGAGGATGCCCCTCTTTCCTGAGGGGTTGATGGTGCTCCCCTTGTCAGAGGGAGGGTCACTATTTTCACTATTTCCATGGTGGGGAAATAGTGGAGGAGGGCTTCTCTCTGAACAGAGAGATTGGGGCACCTTTCAAAAATGGTGCCCCGATCTCGGTGAAGGCAGGCTGGTCAGCGTGCCTCTGGTTATTCATATTTTTACATGTTAAAGGTGGTTAAATCCCACCTGGGAGGTGCTGCTAATGCCAGCAGGAAACACTCCAATTTTCCTGATGGTGGCAGCACTTTGTCTTTTCCCCCCAGAGAATCGTGGCCATTATCTACCTAGACTCTAAGACAGCCCTTCATACGGTACCTCACACTCGGTTACTTTACAAAGGTAGAAATAGGAATAGTATCTTGTAATCCTTGAAATGCTGAATTAAGCCACTGTTTTTGGTTCCCACCACAGATTCCATTCCCTAACCTCCAACCCCATCTCTCTCTCTGGCAACTATCTGTGGCTGAACCAGTTTCTTTGCAAACTTGGTGTTATATTTGACAATGAGGTAAGCTTCTGACTACATATCTGCTCCATTACCATAACCGCATACATTTACCTCTATAACATCAATCAAATGCTCCCTGTCTTAGATCACTGACTGTTGAAATTTTCATTCATGCTTTTGTTACCTTTAGACCCCAATATTTCAATGCTCCCTTGGTTGGCCTGCCATATTTCACCCTAGATGCACTTGAGCTCATCTAAAGCCCGGCAATTAATATGCCATTTTGTATAAACTTCCATTCACTGATCACCCCCGTGTTCACTGATCTATACTAGCTCTAGGTTAAGCAATGCCCTGATTTTAAAAATTCTTAGAATCTTAGAATCTTGTTTTGAAAATTTTCCATGATCTTTCCACTTCCTATCTCTGTAGTTATTTCCACATACGTCCTCTTGTGCTCTGAGGGTAGTTGCTCCACCATTGGCTGCCAAAGTTTTCTGATTCCCTCTCTAAACATCTCCCTGTCTCTAAATCGGCCTTGAAGGCGCTACTTAAAGCCTGCATCTTGTCCAAGCTTTTAGTTATCAGACATACCTCCTTATGTGACTCAATGACAAATTTTGTTTGGTAATATTTTGGTTTGGGACATTCTATTACATTAATTGAGCTGCATTATATGCAAGTTGTTGCTTCAGTAGTTGGATCATAGAAACTCTACAGTACAGAAAGAGGCCATTCGGCCCATCGAGTCTGCACCGACCACAATCCCACCCAGGCCCTACCCCCATATCCCTACATATTTTACCCACTAATTCCTCTAACCTACGCATCTCAGGACACTAAGGGGCTATTTTAGCATGGCCAATCAACCTAACCCGCACATCTTTGGACTGTGGGAGGAAACCGGAGCACCCGGAAGAAACCCACGCAGACACGAGGAGAATGTGCAAACTCCACACAGACAGTGACCCAAGCCGGGAATCGAACCCAGGTCCCTGGAGCTGTGAAGCAGCAGTGCTAACCACTGTGCTACCGTGCCGTGAGAATTGTTACCAATCTTGTAGTCAGAAACCTATAATTCACTGGCATAAATCAGCCTGGAATTATGTTACCAGTTATGTTTTCTCCAATAATTGGTCCTTTGCCAGCAACACTCCCTTGTCTTTATTAATGTCCTGGAATATGATTGTGGGAGCTGGAACAGTAAATTTGCAGATGATACTAAAATCTGCACAAGGGTTAAGATAGTAGAGCGGAATTGAATCCAAAAAAGATTTAGGTATGTCAGGGGAGTGGGCAACCTCTTTAATTTGTCATGCATTTTGATAGCATCAATACAGTGTACTCTTCCCACTTGCAGGGAACAATGTTGAAAGAGAAAAAAATGTTGTGCACAGATCACTGACAGATCATGACCAATGTAGAGGAACTATAATTAAAGCTAACAGGGTACTGGGTTGAATGAATAGACTGATTCAGCATATGTTAAAGGATACCATTTGGATAATAAACAGCTCACTGATCAAACATAATATAGAGTACTATGCCCAATTTTCAATTCCACCTCCATGCACACACACATCCACCTCCCCACCCCCTGGTGAGTGATATATTGGCCTTGGAAAGGATCCAGAGAAGAGCATATAAGAATGATTCATAGCTTAAAGAACCTCAGAAATTCAGATGGACTTTACTTTAGAACAGTGTAGAATTCAAGGTAATCTTACTCAAGTTGCTGAAATAATTAAAGGGATGTATTGTGTCCCTATTGAAAGATTATTCCAATTTAACATATTGAGGAGGACAAACTGTTACAAGTTTTAACAATGTAGAAGTAGGAATGAACTGAATTTAGGCAGCTCATCATTTCTCAATAAGCTGAGAGCCTTTGGAAATATTGCTAGCTAGTGTGGTGAGAGAGAAATAGTGTTTCATCAAGTTGCTCCAGCCAGTGTCTGGGGCAGACTTGATGCATCAGCTGATCTTTATTTGTCTGACGTATGTTTGACGTTTAGAAATGCAACTTCTGAGCTCCAGAATACATTCCATTACCTTTCTCCCTTGGCTTGATGAGAGGCTTTCTCTGCTTTTCTTTTTGAGTTTCTGTCAATTAAAATACATCTCGTAAGTTATTCAAAATATATATTAATATATATAATAAAGATTCATTTTAATACCAATTATTAACAGCTATTTTTCTTTTTTACCAACTACTTTTGTAGGGTACTTAAGCCTGATGAAACTTTAAGTGCATTTAAGAAAAGAAGGATAATTGATAATTTGTGTGCCAAAAAACCAGAGAAACATCTCTCTTTCGCACAAATTATCCCTAAAGGCACTGGGCCATCTATAACAAATTTATATAGCACCTCTAACTTAGCAAAACATTTCAAGAAGCATTGTCGGACACAATTTGGAACTGAGGCATATGAAGAGAAATCAGGACAGATGACCAAACACTCGATCAAAGAAGTAGGTTTTATGAAGCATCCTATAGGAAAGAAAGATCAAGAGGGAGAGGTTTAGGGAAGGAATTCCAGAGTTAAAGGTTGGAATTCTTATTCTACTAAGGGTTGACAGATCTATATCTGGTATATACTCTCAGTACTAATAATAAAAAGAACATGTTGGAAAAATGCATCAGGTTTAGCAGCATCTGTGAGGAGAGAAGTAGCGTTCGCGTTTTGAGCCCAGTATGTCTCTTCTTGGGAACTGAATTTGACTTGAAATGTTAACTCTGTTATTATTTCTCCCTCCATAGATGTTTTCAACACTTTGTTTTCATTTCAGGTCTCCAACATCTCCTGTATTATACTTCTACTTTCAGTGCGCTGGGTCCTGAAGGATTTCTGCATTTTATTTAACTAAATATGCATAGTGCCTTTCTCATTACATTATCAAAAACATTAATACTTTATAGTTTAGCACGGAAAAAGACTAATAGGGTATTCAAGTAAACAAAAAAAAACCTATCAGTTGGTAGCCAAAGGTGAAGTTTGATGGCATCATGCACATTTTTAAATTGCAAAAGCACACCTTTGAATTCAGGACATCAGATACTAATTAAGTATTAGAGGTAGACTGCCTGGCATATTGGTACAGTGATAAAGGAGGTGCTGAGTGTCTGTGCCTGAAACTGACATTAGTCACTTTGCATATGTAAACAGAGGGCCTAATGTCTTTTTACGGCCACTTTGGAAAATTAGACTGCACTAAACGCAGACTCTGATCGACCAGTTACACTCAGGAAAACGTGTCCAAATTAAGTTCCTTCAAAACTGCATTAGTACATTTGATGCAGGAAGGTACATGAATCCTCCTTCCAATTCCAATGGATTGCTAACTTGTGCAACTTACATTTGCGAACAGTTGTAAACTTTATGGTTTTTCACTGTTTAAACCTACATGGGCGGCACGATGCCTCACAGTGCCAGGGTCCCAGGTTTAATTCTGGCCTCGGGTCACTGTCTGTGTGGAGTTTGCACTTTCTCTCCATGGGTTTCCTCCCGGGTGCTCCAGTTTCCTCCCACAGTCCAAAGACGTGCGGGTTAGGTTGATTGGCTGTGCTAAATTGACCCTAGTGTCAGGGAGATTAACCGGGTAAATGCATGGGGTTATCGCAATAGAACCTGGGTGAGATTGTTGTTGGTACAGACTCGATGGGCCAAATGGCCTCCTTCTGTACTATAGGGATTCTATGATAAATTTGTATAATTAGGTTAGCTTTTTTGAAATCTGATTAAAGCTGCTGCCAAATAGCAGTGTCTTAGACCCAGCCATCTTCAGCTGCTTCATCAATGATCTTTCCTCCACCAAAAGGTCAGAAGTGGTGATGATTCACAATGTTCAGCACCATTCACAACTCCTCAGATACTGAAACAGTCTGTATCCAAATGCAACAAGATCTGGACAACATCCAAGCTTGGGCTGACAATTAGCAAATGATATTTGCGCTAACCAAAGCCAAGCAATGACCATCTCCACCAAAAGCAGATCTAACCATCAGCCTATGACATTCAATGGGTGTTGAATCCCCCACCATCAACATCCTGGGGCTTACCATTGATCAGAAACTGAACTGGACTCGCCATATAAATACTGTGGCAACAGGAGCAAGTCATTGGGGGTCATGAAAGGGGCAAATGGGTTAATGGAGGATAGACTGGGGTGGGAGGGAGGTCAGAAGGTACCAGGAGGTTCCTGTCCAACATCGAAGTTCTTAACTTTTTCTGTTTCTCACCCTGAAACATCCGTCAGCCTGAAAATTGAGGCTGGATGGGATAAGGCCGTTAACTTCAAGGGTGAGCTTCCAGCCAACAGTGATTCACCTCCCACTGCCGATAAACAAGTCACATAAGAACATAAGAACTAGGAGCAGGAGTAGGCCATCTGGCCCCTCGAGCCTGCTCCGCCATTCACTAAGATCATGGTTGATCTTTTTGTGGACTCAGCTCCACTTACCCGCCCGCTCACCATAACCCTTAATTCCTTTACTGTTCAAAAATTTATCTATTCTTGCCTTAAAAACATTCAATGAGGTAGCCTCAACTGCTTCACTGGGCAGGGAATTCCACAGATTCACAACCCTTTGTGTGAAGAAGTTCCTCCTCAACTCAGTCCTAAATCTGCTCCCCCTTATTTTGAGACCATGCCCCCTAGTTCTAGTTTCACCCACCAGTGGAAACAACTTCCCTGTTTCTATCTTATCCATTCCCTTCATAATCTTATATGTTTCTATAAGATCTCCCCTCATTCATCTGAATTCCAATGAGTATAGTCCCAGTCTACTCAGTCTCTCCTCATAAGCCAACCCTCTCAACTCCAGAATCAACCTAGTGGATCTCCACTGCACCCCTTCCAATGCCAGTATATCCTTTCTCAAGTAAGGAGACCAAAATTGTACACAGTACTGAAGCTTTAAAGTTAGAATACGACGTTTGAACTTTTTCTCAGTGGCTCAAGTTGAATTCGTTACTCTTTTAATGTCCGTTCAAAGGCACAGAGTAAACCCAAATAAATAACTGTTGCACTTTAGTGTAGTATGGCTCGAATGAGCGTGTTAAAAATGTATAACCTAGCTGTAGTCTATTCCTCCTCACCATTTATTTAGATTCAATAATAAATTATTTTTTTACACACAGACATATTACACTGTGCCTTGTGTATATGAATGTGTCTTTTGTAGAGCATCAACCAGGCTTATTGGTTCACATGCCTGTTTTTCAGTGCAGTTTATGTCATAAATACGTCAAAGGGAGGATTCAATCTAGCTATCACCAGCATCAGTGCAAAATGATGATGTTATTAATTAGGTGCTGATTCAATTTGCATGTTATTTTGGCAAGTTAAATCTAGCTCTCAACGCACCCCGGAAAAATTGTTGTCTGACTAATCCACTGGCTCAGCTTGCTGAGAATTGCTTCTTAGGCAGGGTTTCTGTAGTGGCTGATTAGCTGGCTTCATAGCTGCAGTCAGATGTAGAAGATGTTGCAATTATTACGAGATCTTGATGCACTGGTAGATTTCTAGTGAAGTTGTTTAATATACTTTTGCAAAACCCAACTTTCATAGAACATAGAACATTACAGCGCAGTACAGGCCCTTCGGCTCTTGATGTTGCGCCGACCAGTGAAACCAATCTAAAGCCCCTCTAATCTACACTATTCCAATATCATCCATATGTTTATCCAATAACCATTTGAATGCTCTTAATGTTGACGAGTCCACTACTGCTGCAGGCAGGGCATTCCACGCCCTTACTACTCTCTGAGTAAAGAACCTACCTCTGACATCTGTCCTATATCTCTCACCCCTCAATTTAAAGCTATGTCCCCTCGTGTTAGCCATCACCATCCGAGGTAAAAGGCTCTCACTATCCACCCTATCTAATCCTCTGATCATCTTGTGTGCCTCTATTAAGTCACCTCTTAACCTTCTTCTCTCTAACGAAAACAACCTTAAGTCCCTCAGCATTTCCTCATATGATCTTTCCACCATAGAACATAGAACATAGAACAGTACAGCACAGAACAGGCCCTTCGGCCCACGATGTTGTGCCAAGCTTTATCTGAAACCAAGATCAAGCTATCCCACTCCCTATCATCCTGGTGTGCTCCATGTGCCTATCCAATAACCGCTTAAATGTTTCTAAAGTGTCTGACTCCACTATCACTGCAGGCAGTCCATTCCACACCCCAACCACTCTCTGCGTAAAGAACCTACCTCTGATATCCGTCCTGTATCTCCCACCACGAACCCTATAGTTATGCCCCCTTGTAATAGCTCCATCCACCCGAGGAAATAGTCTTTGAACGTTCACTCTATCTATCCCCTTCATCATTTTATACACCTCTATTAAGTCTCCCCTCAGCCTCCTCCGCTCCAGAGAGAACAGCCCTAGCTCCCTCAACCTTTCCTCATATGACCTACCCTCCAAACCAGGCAGCATCCTGGTAAATCTCCTCTGCACTCTTTCCAGCGCTTCCACATCCTTCTTATAGTGAGGTGACCAGAACTGCACACAATATTCCAAATGTGGTCTCACCAAGGTCCTGTACAGTTGCAGCATAACCCCACGGCTCTTAAACTCCAACCCCCTGTTAATAAAAGCTAACACACTATAGGCCTTCTTCACAGCTCTATCCACTTGACTGGCAACCTTTAGAGATCTGTGGATATGGACCCCAAGATCTCTCTGTTCCTCCACAGTCTTCAGAACCCTACCTTTGACCCTGTAATCCACATTTAAATTAGTCCTACCAAAATGAATCACCTCACATTTATCAGGGTTAAACTCCATTTGCCATTTTTCAGCCCAGCTTTGCATCCTATCTATGTCTCTTTGCAGCCTACAACAGCCCTCCACCTCATCCACTACTCCACCAATCTTGGTGTCATCAGCAAATTTACTGATCCACCCTTCAGCCCCCTCCTCTAAGTCATTAATAAAAATCACAAAGAGCAGAGGACCAAGCACTGATCCCTGCGGCACACCGCTAGCAACCTGCCTCCAATCCGAAAATTTTCCATCGACCACCACCCTCTGTCTTCGGTCAGACAGCCAGTTACCTATCCAATCGGCCAACTTTCCCTCTATCCCACACCTCCTCACTTTCATCATAAGCCGACCATGGGGGACCTTATCAAACGCCTTACTAAAATCCATGTATATGACATCAACTGCCCTACCTTCATCAACACACTTAGTTACCTCCTCAAAAAATTCTATCAAATTTGTGAGGCACGACTTGCCCTTCACGAATCCGTGCTGACTATCTCGGATTAATCCGCATCTTTCTAAATGGTCGTAAATCCCATCCCTAAGGACCCTTTCCATCAATTTACCAACCACTGAAGTAAGACTAACCGGTCTATAATTACCAGGGTCATTTCTATTCCCTTTCTTAAACAGAGGAACAACATTCGCCATTCTCCAGTCCTCTGGCACCATCCCCGTGGACAGCGAGGACCCAAAGATCAACGCCAAAGGCTCTGCAATCTCATCCCTTGCCTCCCACAGAATCCTAGGATACATTTCATCAGGCCCAGGGGACTTATCGACCTTCAGTTTATTCAAAACTGCCAAGACATCCTCCCTCCGAACATCTATTTCCTCCAGCCTATTAGCCTGTAACACCTTCTCTTCCTCAAAAACATGGCCCCTCTCCTTGGTGAACACTGAAGAAAAGTATTCATTCATCACCTCGCCTATCTCTACTGACTCCATACACAAGTTCCCACTACTGTCCAGGCAACATCCTGGTAAATCTCCTCTGCATCCTTTCCAACACTTCCACATCTTTCCAATAATGCGGTGACCAGAACTGTACACAATGGTGGTGGAGGCTACCTCGCTGAATATGTTTAAAGCGCGGATGGATGGATTCCTGAGCGGTAAGGGAATTAAGGGTTATGGGGATCAGGCGGGTAAGTGGTACTGATCCACGTCAGATCAGCCATGATCTTATTGAATGGCGGGGCAGGCTCGAGGGGCTAGATGGCCTACTCCTGCTCCTATTTCTTATGTTCTAATACGCCAAGTGCGGCCGCACCAGAGTTTTGTACAGTTGCAGCATGACCTCATGGCTCTGAAACTCAATCCCTCTACCAATAAAAGCTAACACACCGTATGCCTTCTTAACAACCCTATCAACCTGGGTGCCAACTTTCAGGAATCTATGCACATGGACACCCAGATCCCTCTGTTCATCCACACTACCAAGTATCTTACCATTAGCCCAGTACTCTGTATTCCTGTTACTCCTTCCAAAGTGAATCACCTCATACTTTTCCGCATTAAACTCCATTTGCCACATCTCAGCCCAGCTCTGCAGCTTATCTATGTCCCTCTGTAACCTGCCACTTCCCTCCGCACTGTCTACAACTCCACCAACTTTAGTGTCATCCGCAAATTTACTAATCCATCCTTCTACGCCCTCATCCAGGTCATTTATAAAAATGACAAACAGCAATGGCCCCAAAACAGATCCTTGCGGTACACCACTAGTAACTGAACTCCAGGATGAATATTTCCCATCAACCACCACCCTCTGTTTTCTTACAGTCTTTTTACTGGACATGACAGCCATGTATGCCAAATTCATTTCCAGTGTTCACATGGGCCATACCGTTAGCCATCTAGAAGCGATGGCTTAATGGTATTATCGCTAGACTATTAATCCAGAAACTGTTCTGGGGACCCAGGTTCAAATGCCGTCACGGCAGACCGTGGAATTTGAATTCAATAAAAAATATCTGGGAATTAAGAATCTACTGATGACCATGAAACCATAGTTGATTGCCAGAAAAATCCATCCGATTCACTAGTCCTTTAGGGAAGGAAATCTGCTGTCCTTACCTGGTCTGGCCTACATGTGACTCCAGTGCCATACAGCGATGTGGCTGACTCTCAACTGCCCTCCAAGGGCAACTAGGGATGGGCAATAAATGCTGGCCAGCCAGCGATGCCCATGTCCCACGAATGATTAAAAGAAATCTGGACCCTATGTTCCAGAATTCATTTCCCAAACCTCTTTAACACTCTGCTTCTGCCTCCTTTATAAAGACACTGTTTAGAACCTGTATTTTTCATTGTACATTTGGTCATCTGTCCTATTGACTCATTCTTTAGTTCAGCATTTAATTTTATTACCCACCAGGGAAGGACTTTGGAATGTCTTACATGTTAAAGCTGCTATATAAATGAAAATTATCCATTTTGCAGGGTGATAGGGATGAGGAAACGTCAATTGTGGGAATACTCTCCTTTTCACTCCACCCTATCAGACATCAGGGAGATGTTCGGTGGTGCCCGAGGTCCAACCCATCCCATCTCTCTGCATTAACT